>NC_034179.2:8450906-8551512 GCF_002021735.2 Oncorhynchus kisutch | reverse complement strand
GTCTACAATTAAAAGATTATGACGGGGATCTTATAGAGGGATCTTTTTATGAGAAGGAATTACAGAAGGTCCAGTTGGGTAAAGACAAGTCTTTCACGTGGAGGAGATTCTAGATCAGAAGAGAGAAAAGGGTAAAAAATGGTTACTGGTCCGCTGGAAAAACTGGCCTCAAAAGTTCAACAGTTTGGGTATTGGAGCAGGATGTGGTGGAGGCACGGGGTTAATTTAAACCCCTAGTCATGATAACTAGCGCATCATTCGCGTGTACACAGTTGGGCATCATGGAACACAGCGGCTTCTACCTGACTCTCCCCAGTAATGCGTCGGCACAGATATATCGTAATAATCAGAGTTCGAAGTATACAACCATTTTCCAAAGCCTATAGAGTTATCAGAGGCTGGGAAGTAGGTCTCAGCGAGATTACATACCCCCATAGTTGGTATAATATCAAAGCTAAGGACCGTGATTTTTATTGCAAAAGGTTCTCGGAACCTGCGATACTTATTAAGCTTAAAAAAGTTTTCTATAGAACCGTCGACAGGATCGTCTCAGAGTTGAATGAACACCTAACCCTGAACAAGATGGAAATATTCCTATTCTACAATCCAATCCATAAAAGGATACAAATCTCAGGGCCTGCTAACGGAGGTATAAAGACCAGCGGTAATTTATCCTACATGTTGGGGATGGGTCCCAATAAATGGACGTATGTGAACGATAATTATTCCATTCCCTGCGGATATACATGCAGGCTTTTACAACATATTTGTCTATACCGACATCATAACCTATCAAAGGGTCGGAGACAGCTGTGTGCCCCTCCTGCGAACAGTTCATATAGACGGCAAGGATGGGGACATCGTCACTGTCAATTATGACAAGCCGCACTACGTACATGTCAGCAAGAACTATATTGAAAACATTCTGGTTGAGCTTAAAACGGATCAGAACGAAAACATTGAATTTACTTATGGTAAAACGATTGTAAAACTCCACTTTAGACCCACCAAAACCTCTCTACATATATAATAGCTGTATTATATTTATAAACATAATACAAATAAAAGGGTTATGGAGCACCATCAGCTCGACCCTAACCGTTATGTTTCATACTATGTGGATCAAGTGGGT
This sequence comes from Oncorhynchus kisutch, assembly GCF_002021735.2. Lineage (NCBI taxonomy): Eukaryota > Metazoa > Chordata > Actinopteri > Salmoniformes > Salmonidae > Oncorhynchus > Oncorhynchus kisutch. The sequence continues at coordinate 8,550,380 of NC_034179.2, read as the reverse complement.
AATGGACTACCAGGATATCATGGAGCGCCGACAATGTATGGTTCGGGGATAGGAGGTATATTCCGTAACCTCTTCAGGATGGTTTTACCGTTTATGAAGAGAGGCTTCAGCATAGCCAAACCACATTTAAAATCAGCGGCTAAAAATATAGTAAGTGAGGTTGTAGCCAATGCTATGACCCGAAGGGCGTCACCAGAGGTGGAGCATCAAGAAGGCTCGGGGCTTATGATATGTCTCGAAGGCCAAAAAAGAGACCTCCTGGTTTAAGGCGTAGACCTGCACCTAAAAAGCGGCGGTTAACTGTTAAAAGAACCTCAGTAAGTCAAAGACGGGGTAAAGTGAGGAGGTCTGATACCAAAACAGGCTAAAAGAATACTAGGAAGTATTTTCTAAAAGAATAAGTGACATGGCTCTTTTACATCGAATGTCCTCTGAAGCTATAAGACAGAACTTGATCTTTTCACGGCACCGTTAACGCAGCATTCAATAGATAGATCCAGTTATGTGGAGATAGCCCCTCTCTCTGCTATTACCGGATAACGGGCCTATCGAATTTTTCATACCAGGCCATGGTGGACAACTATCTGGACCTCAACAACACCTTGGTGCATTTACGTCTAAAAGTGACCAAAAGAGATGGGTCTAATATTGCAGACGATGCCAAAGTGAGTCTCATTAATTACCCCTTGGCCACCATTTTCTCCCAAGTTGATGTGACTTGGGTGAACGCCTAATCAGTCAAAGCAGCGCTACATACCCTTATAGAGCCATCATGGAGTGTTTACTAAACTACTCCGAAGACACTCTCAAAACCCAATTTAGCGCCGGGCTGTTTAGCAAGGATACTGCAGGAGCCTCTATGGAATCGACAGACCCTTCCACCGGTGCAAACAAAGGACTAGCGGCACGAGCTCGCTACTGCGCCGAATCTCGAGAGTTTCATTTGCTAGGCCCTATACACTCTGACATTTCTTTCAAGAACGGTTACTCTTAAATTCGGTTGATTTAAGATTAAAATTAACCAGGGCCAAGGATGATTTTTGCCTGATGTCTCCCCAAGACGGGGATTTTAGTTTGAAAGTGTTGGGGGCAACCCTTTTTATTAAAAAAGTATCTGTATCTCCGGCCGTGCACCTGGGTCACTCACATGCTTTGATGAAAGGAAATGCCCTTTACCCTCTCCAAAGAATTACCATGAAAACCTTTAGCATACCTGTGGGCAGTAGAATCTGCAGTCAAGAAAACCTATTTCTAGGCCCTTTACCTAGATATGTGGTTATAGGTCTGGTTGATCACGCCTCTAATACGGGCAGTTTAGATAAAGAACCCCTTTAATTTTCAGCACTTCAATGCAGAGTATGTAGCGCTCTGTCAGGACGGACGTCAGGTTCCGGCGAAGGCTTTCCAACCACAATTTAATAACAACATATCTGTGCGAGAATTTTACAATCTATTCCTGGCTACAGGGCGACATCTAAAAGATCTCTCTTTACCTATTGACAGAAATGATTTTGCAGAGGGTTACACATTGTATGCTTTCAATTTATCACCTGATGATGACACCTCAGGAAATCTGTCTGTGGTGTCCCAAGGTAACCTCAGGCTGGAAATGCGTTTCCGTACACCTTTAGCCCTGTACAGTTAGCATGATTGTTTACGCATGCTCTGATTCAATCTTGGAAGTGAATGCCCGAAGACAGGTCTTAGTGGATTATTATTAAGGACCTTTGAACAAAGACATGAATACCCAAGAGTTGGACGGGCTCATGAGCCGCTTGATTGGAAAACAATTTTGTGGAGTGTTGGCTTGTGATGAATTACCTATTGAGATATGGTCTGAGAGGCCTGCAATGTTTATTGTCAATACCCATCCTAAACACATGCCTGGTGAACATTGGCTAGCTATGACATTAGAACAGGAAGGTGGACGAAAAATCTCAACTTTTTTTGATTCCTATGGCTTTCCCCCCGGTTTTTCACATTTCCCTAAATCTATTAAAGATTTTTTGACCCTAAACGGTACAAAGATCTACTACAACATCAAACAAGTGCAAGATAACCTTTCCACTACATGCGGTCACCACTGTGTATTTTACCTGTGCCAAAGAGCCCGGGGAGTTTCTTTTGAAGATGTTATGTCTCTTTATAAGGATGATTTAAGAAGTAATGATAACCTTGTATCTTGTTTTGTTAGAAAATATCAAAAGTGTTCAAATGTGTGTCCTTTAAGAACGCGTAATCAAGGCGTATGCTCACGTCATATGTTTCAAGAATGCCACAAATGTTAACTTGCTTATTTTTCAAATAAAAAATTTATTGAATTTAATCATAGTCATTCAAAAGTCATTTTCAAAAGTCTAACCACGCCGAGAGATCGGGTTTAGGAAAAGGTCCTGAGACGTTCATGGGAGTAAATGAGTTAGCATCATCGCTTTCATAGGGGGACGGTGTCGTTGGGGCATCTTTAGGGGTGCTGTATCTCGTTGAAGGCTTTTGTTTTAAAGCTTGAATCTGTTGACGAAGCTTATGGTTGGGTACACCGGAGAGGGGGATGTTGAGGATTGCCAGGGCCTTAAGAAACTGACGCCAGCCGGGAGGCCTTCGGTCATCAGCAACCTTGTGGGCAGCCGTGGTACTTTTAAGCAAGTCCTGCATATGGGACCCCCTAACCACAGAGCCCTGAAGGATAAACTCTCCAGAGTCGTTCCAAGCAGCTATCCCCTTTGAGTCTTTTATCTTGTTCATAATGTATTTAACATTCTTCCTGTTACGTAAAGGCACATGTGTCAGTAGGTCATGCATAACTTTATCTTCAAATGGCATTTGAGCTTCACCCGACATATTATCTCCACTAGGTAAGATCGACGGTACAGGCCTTACAGGGGCATGGCTATCGTTAGGTTCGACATCTGTTAAAGGGTCCGGTAGGGAAAGGGTTAAATGGTTAGTCTCTCTCTCCCCTTGCTTTACCCGAGTCAAATACCTTTGCATTAGGTTTGTGTATTTTTGAATCTTATCATAGGGGTTCAATCCTTTTCGGTTCAAAACATCCTTCATGGCCGTATCCAAATCATTTTCCGCTGTTTGTCTGATATCTTCAGGACCCTGCATTTGTTTTTTAAGTCTATCCAACTCTTGTTGAGGCACCAAGTACATTTTAGTGGCCATCACACCACGTGTTCAACCCCCACGTCTGGCCGCAATAAGGCTGGTGATGAAGGGCACGGCTATACTGAGTAAAGGTAGAAGAAAACCCCCAGACTGTTGTATACTATGTCTTTTCTTTTGAAGACTGGCCCTTTTATTGGCAAAGAGTTTGATCGCTGTCTTTTGTCTCCTTAATTTTTTCAATTGGTTCAGGGTGAGTGGAATGCGTCCTTTGAGAAGATTCAAAGCAATCTCACATAGGGCTAATATGAGATCTGAAGAACAGCGACCCAAGATGGCCTTCCGTTCTTTAGCTGTAGAACCTACTAGCCTTCTCAAGAGGGGGAGGTTTCTTTTTAAACGCAGAGACATAGCGTTTACTTTTTAGGAAGGTATGCAGCAGGCCTCTCCCCCGGAAACAGCCCTGTACGTAGCCTAAGGTGTTCTGGAGTATTTGCTTTTAAATCCACGATTAAATAAGAAAATGGCTCTTTGGTAGCGTCCTCATAGCTCTCCATAAAGTATGATTTCCGTCCAGGGTACATCTGCTGAGCTAGAGTGCTAATTTGCAGTTTGTCTCTAGGATTTTTAAACAATACCATGTAGTTGGCATTCAAGCTAATGGTCCGACTATTTTTACCTTGGTGAAACACATTCTGGACCAAGTAAAGCACGGACAGGTTTCTATGATGAGTATATTGGGTAAAAGCTCGTGCAATTTCAGGGTGTTCGCTACCAGCAAATAGCATATCGTCCAAAACCAGCAGATTATTTACATGTGGGGGGAGAAGTTCATCATCAGACAGAGAATCGGGTATTCCTTCAACAAACTTGATTTTTATTGTCTTCAATAATTCATCATACAGAGGTTGGTAACATGAATAACACCATACAATATTGTCAGGCTTTTGAGATAACACATGTTCAGAATTCTCTAAAATACTTTTTACAAAAAAAGTTTTACCACTGTTTGAAGGGCCTGCAATTAATGCTGAAAAAGGCAATTGTAGCCGGGGGTCAAAACCCTCGACAGCAGTCATAATATCTTAAGCTTTAAGACACACTGGGGCTTGTAGCATAAGTCAGTAGCCAAAGGGCAATGTGGTACCGTCAGGCAATAGCTGTCTCTTGTCATAGACTACCCTGAATCTTTTAGTGAGTGGTGCGTTTCTTAGATGGAACCCCTTTTTATCCCTCACTATTTTGTTGTAGGAGCTCAAAATCTCCAAGTCACTATTCTTGTCCTTTACGAACCCCTCGACCAAGCGCGTGATTGATTCCAAGTTTACACGCGGTGCATTTTCATAGTTTTGAGTCACGCCTTTGGCTTTCAACACCACGTGATTGGCTTTAGTCCTAAAAGCATAGCTTTTTGGACCACATGAGGACCATTCTGTAATATGGTCACCCTCTTCGAGTTCACTCGTTAAACCCCCAAGATAGTTGCTAAGTGGGGGGGTCCAATCCCCCGGTTTGCTTACATAGACCACAGAGTCTGTGTCGTGGTAAAGAACCCGCCTCTGAAGCTGTTCCATGAGGGTGTACAGTTCAAGGCGGCCATAGGCTGTGGTAAATGCTGCAAGAAACACATTTACATTACCCGGGGGTAGAACCCACTTTTGGTGGCGCCTCCATTGCACCAAGGCAATGTCTTGACTCAAGAAGGAAAAATGTGAAATTTCGTATTGGTCCAAAAAAACAAATTCCAAAAATTCTTCGGGGTCTTTAATGATCGAAGTTGTTAGCATATTGCATCTCTGCGCTAATTTCCCCCAAAGGGAGTTCAAGTACAATTTCGACACATTTCTTTTGGTTTTGTTGACCTCTATTCTGTCAGGGTCAAGAAGTATGCCTTCTCTGTCATGGTAGTCTTGAATGTACTGGTCTTTACTTTCTTGATCTGTGACCGATGCAGGATAGCCTGAAGCCATCTGCTTGCATCTCAAGAAGGTTTTGATGTACTCTTTAAAAAGTGTGTCTGATTTCCTGGAAAAGTTCCACACTTCAAAGATTTTGGCCACACGATACCCCTTCTCTAAAGCCTTAGAGAATTCTACAGTGACCCATACACCGGTCAGGGCTCTTTCTTGATCTGTGTGATCACAGGGGTTTTCCTGGTTGTGGTTTTCACAGCATGTGCGACAAAGGGGAAAGAAAAGTTTTCCTTTAGGACCCTTGTAAGGCAACACAGGTATAAACAGCCCCCTAGGAGGGTAGACAGTCGCTTTGATTAAACCAAAATAATTTTGGGGTTCGTCAAAGTCGCTGTGAATAATTTCAGGATGCCCTATAGGATAGAATGAGGAACTCATTACATGAGGATATAGGGATGTAAAATCTACATAGCCTATTGTCTCGTCGGGTTGAGCTACATAACGCAATGTCAAAGCATTGGTCCGGCCTGTCGCGGTTCCAGGGGCTCTGGAGGGTCATAATGGGTAAGGAAGGCCTTAACACTAGGATCTGCCTTTTTGAGGGCTGTCCATTCGTGCTCCCACAAAACCACAACTTTTAACCCGTAAGTAGCCTTTAAAGAATTCAGTTTGTCTTGAAACTCTTGGTACATTTCCCCAAAAGTCTTTTGGGTTAGGACACACATGGTCTGGGGGACAAAGCATAATTTACAACCGTGGAAGAAACAACCGTTGTACTCATACACTGTCTCAACCCCGTCAATCTGTGTGTATCCATCTACATGGTAAGGCCCAAAAGCCTTCTCCCCCCGATTCAAAGCATGTTGGATAAAAATATCTTTATCCTGGGCCAAGTACTCCAACCATTGAATGGAACCACTAGAGTAGGCCTTGAATTGGCGTCGGTAGTTGTCTGGCGATGGGATAGCTATAGATTCAGGAGTTAGATAGTGTGTACGATAGGTTTTCATGCACGCTGATGCAATAGTTGTACAGCTCCAGGGGTCAATGCCCGCATCTTTGATTACCTCTTCTCGGAATCTGAGGCATCCTTCACGAAGTATAACAACGTCATTGTCACAGTATGATTCCATCTCTTTATGGAAATCAAAAGTGCCATGTCTTACGGTCTCGTACCATGTCATGAATCTCTCACGCTCTTTGGGAGACATTTGATCACACCCGTACATTTCGGGGGCTGGATAAGATCCTATATAATGTAGATTCTCCTCAGATGTGAAGAAATGAGGGAAATAGCCTTTGACAGAGTTTTCAAAACCCAAGGCCTCTGGCATTTGAGCCAATCTCATGGGTAAGAAGCTTAAGCTGTCAATGTATCTCTGTTTGAAGGCGGGGTCAACAAAGCATAATATTTTACTCCCTTGAGCTATGACACTGGGGGCCACGCCTTGCTGTATCAAAGGGTTCAGAAGCAGACAGGCGTCATAGGCCCTAGCATTGTGAGCTATAAACGTGAAGTTTCTGTACTGGGCTTTTCTAAAATGTTTTAGAAAGAGCCGGGCACAATTGGGTCCCTCGGCCGACCATTTTTCACCCTTGAAAGTCATGGTTGACACAAAAATAGGCAAATGAACCCCTGATTGCTGATTTGTCTCAAAATCATAAAACACATATTTCTCTGTATGTTCATCTTCAGCCAAGGGCTGAATGTAACACTCATGTGTTACTTCTTGAACCGCTTCCGCGTCTCTGCTTTTCAAAGGACCTTTACAGATTGGGCAGTGTATAATTCCACAAACATGAGGTTTAGGGCTATCTATTTTAAGGTTGTAATTGCAATGACATTTTGGACATTTCTTGTTAATGTCACAACTGCTTACAGATTTACATGCCTTGGGATGCCATGTTTCAGTTTTGTGTTTTTCGTAACAGTAGGCCGAACGACATGTGCGGTGACAATCCGCACAGGGGGTCAAGTTTAGCGGCTGCATAGGGCAATGTTTATCCAGACATACTGAACAGTTGTAACGGCACGAGTGCCCCCCCATGCGTGTGTAGCCGGTATGACAGGCTGGACAGACATATGGCGCGCCTAAAAAGGCTGTGATGTTAGTTACGGCATAGTAATGCTCATTTTGCACATAAAAGTACATAGTCTTAGGATGTGGTTCGGGTATATTTTGGAACTTGAGGAGAGCGTCATTAGCCCTACTGTGGTACAAAACCACAATCTTGATGTTCAGAAAGTTTTCAAATTTGACTATGTCTGAGAAAGCCACAGCATCCTGTATACCGAGACCCACCGCAGTTTGTAGCTCTCGAGCTTTTTGTAACGCGGCTTGATCAGTACATCCTGGGCTGAGTAAGTGGGCCAAACCTATGGCAAAACATAGCTTATTACCTGGATTGTGAACGTTTATGAGATAGGCCCTTTTATTGCTTATGATTTCGGACTGCATTAAACTCTCGAGCTTTCGTCTCTGACCCCCGCCCCCTTGTGGTTGTCGTACTAATTGTACTACAAGTTCGAGGGTCCTATCTGCTAGCACGTTTAAATTTGACTGAACAAGGCGTTCTAGCAGTTTAACAAATTGTTCAAGCTCTGCTTCACCATTCTGTAAAATAAGCGATACCTTGCTCTGTAGACTGTCTCCACAAATTTCCAACTGTAAGAGATCCCTAGGTTCGCTATAATCTCTAATCCTCGCTAACAGTTCATTCAAAGTGTCCATAAGCATTACGTAAAACACAGCATATTCCCGAATCTGACCCCCCCATGCGAAATTGAAAAACTGGCGAACCTCAATATTGTTGAATTTATTTCGACGCAAAACATGTACACTTCGATCAAGACCTCCCCCCTCCAGATTTGCTAGGCAATTGTCCAACTGTTCAAAAACATCGTATTGGGTTTCAGACTCTTCGGACATTGGTGTTAAAGGCTGATTTATAGGTGTCTGGGGTGCCGAATTAAACCTAGCGCTCTCGTTCTGTACACTGATCTCAAGACCGCCCCCCTACAGATTTGCTAGACATTTGTCCAACTGTTCAAAAACATCATATTGACTTTCAGACTCTTCGGACAATGTTGTTAAAGGCTGTCTTAGAGGTGTCTGTGGGGCCGAATTAAACCTAGGGCTCGCGTTAAGCTGGGTAATTAGAGATATGATGGTTTCGGGAATCTGTGTTAACATGTTTTCCTCGGAAGGCCCTGACTCATTCATACGTGTAATAATGTCTATGAGTTCGGAGGGAATCTGTGATAATAGATTTTCATCTATTGTCATTATGTCAATTACCCCCGAATCATTCATATGGTTAACTATATCTTGGAGCTCTGTAGGGATCATGGCTAAGAGGGTTTCAATTGTCTCACTTTGGTCTATAGGGGGCGCCATCTGTCTAATTAAGGATGTGTGTGTGTGTGTGTTTACATGTGTGTTTTTTAACGGCGGTATTTGCTTGTTTTAGCCCTAATGTTTTTTAACATACGGGGTAGCTCGCTACGCCAGAATGACACATCCTGATTGTATTGATGCTCGAGTAGAATACACATGCGCCTCTGGAGTAGAGCCTTTCGTGATTTTAAACCCAGGGTAAACGCTTTGAAAAAACGTTCTTGGTCTATTTCAGAATCTGCTGTTTCCCCCACAGAATTGGCCGATTCAAGAAGGTTGGCAGCTTCACAGAACATCAAATCGTCTACCTCAGAAATGTCATTTAAATCTTTGACATCATCAGGTTTCGCTGTTTTCTTGACTGGTGTCTTTGGAGCCTCCTCGGGGATGCTTGTCTGGGCATCCTCCGATGTTTGTGCGTTGTGTTTATAAGCCGGTGAGGAGTCTGAAATAAAAATAATACATACAAAAATAGGTTATTAACCCTAAAATATGTTAAAAATGCCAAATACATTTCAGATATAAGCCTATATATTAACAATACATTAATTAAATACCTCGGCTTTTTTGACGAGGGCTGTTCTGAAGAAGCTCTGAAACCAGGGGCTGATGTCTTTGTTCAACCTGTATTACAGCATCTGCAGGTTCGGTAGATGGTGAGCCTGAAAAAAAATTTAAAAAAATAAAATAAAATAAAATAAAAAAAATAAACAGCATTAGGCCTTGTTTTAACATATTCCGGCATAAAAAAAATATATAAATATTAAAATAATAATATATATAAATAATAATACATAATTGATTCATACCTTGTCCTTGGAACGACGTCTCGTGAATATCGGCCAAGTAGAATTGTTCGGGTGAAGCGGAACTGTGGATCTGAGCACTAATTATCCTTTGGTGTTTAGAAATATGGGGGACAACGTTGTCCTGGCCAAGGGGAGTTGACCTGCCGTTTAAAGTCTCTGTTCGCTGCTTTTGTGTAAATACATCCTGGGAGTAGGGCAGAATTGTCTCGTAGTCATATGCTTCGCAGAAACCGTTCAGGCTCCATAGGGCCTCGTTTAACCTTCTAGGCTTTAGGTCCTCTGTAAACATATAAAATAACTTTTAATATAAGATGCCCACACTTTTTGTTTTTAAGGTATAAATATTTTTATGTATGGAATTCTTGGAGCTTACTTACGTTTACAATTCAGGGCAGGCGTTTGTTTGTCTGCACTTTGTTCCAGAGCCCCATTGGATGGTTCGAGCTCAGTTATACCTCGGAGTATCTGCGTGAATGCTTCAGAATCTATAAAACATTCGACAATATTAAAGCTATAATCACTTTAGCTAATATTGCCTTGTTATACGGTAAGCATACTGATCCTAATGATTGTTTAATATTTCTATAACATCCCACGCTTTTCAAACAATTCCCCACAACAACCAAATCTAATAAAGATTTATTTCAAGAACTCACCTTGCGATAGATCCATTAGACTGTTTTCCCCGATTATCTTTTTTAACGCTTCAGTCCGATAACGATTCTTGGAGTTTCTGGAGGTGCTGTTTGCATCGGAACTAAAACGCTGCTAACATTGCCCATGGTTTCTAGCGCTTTTGTACCCTACGACCTAGAGAAAAACCCCTGAATGATTTTTTACATAGCATTTGGGGTTTGTCGTTTTTTTTTCGGGCTATACCCCCGCCCATGGTATATTTGACACATTTCAAACACATGGTATTGGGTGTGTCTAAACATTAGGATCCTTTTGGAGCTTCTAAAATCTCCGGGGTGCTAGCACCTAGATGCATGGGGGTGGGTTGGTCTCGACATCGCTGGGATGAATGACTTTTTAGCCCACCTAAAAAAATAGTTTTATGAAAGGCCTTTAAGATTAGGAGTCGTAAGACACAATATTATTGTTGGGGGGTAGGCATCTGTTTTGCAGGCTAGTGTAAACCTTGGTTTCAAACGACCCACCAGGCATGCAAGGGTATTTTTTTAACAAACAACCCGCCCCCCCCCTTTTTCTGTTTTTGAAACACACACACACACACACACACACACACACACACACACACAGCCACTACAGAAAACTCCCTCACGCACATACGCGCGCACATGGCTTTTTCCGCAAGTTTTTTCTCAGGGACAGACTGCGCTAAGAGTGAACAAACGCGAGAGTTCATAACGTGGTGAGATTCTGATTTTAAAACCATTTATTTCATTCAAAATATTTAGTACATACATTTTATATCCTTACATTCTTAAGGTATTTTACGATGCCTTTCTTACAGATCCTGGGAGCTTATGCAACCAACCGCCATTGTCCGTGTCGAGTTCGCCCTCAAAAGGCAAGGCTCTCTTGCTAGGTCCATCAACACTTGGTAAGTTTTCACTCCAGGGGTAGATCCTCCGTCGGGCCTTTTGGTCTTGACTCTGTCTCAAGGAAAGCCTCGCCCAGCGCTTTAACTGTTCCCCATTTTGGAAGAGAATGTCCAGCTTATTCATAAGTGTTATGAAAATTGGATAATCCACCCATTTAAAACTAAACACAGGAATAAAAAAGTTTACATGTTTGCGTGCTCTGGAAGCTACAGGAGAATTGACAGACTTTGTAGCATTAGACTTATCATAAAGGTCACAGGCTAAAATTGTCACTTTGTTGTCAGGGCTATAGTCCATTGAAGCAATTCTTAGAGCCTTGAGATCACTGCGGCCGCAGACCTGTTCTTCCAACGCATATCCTGGCACATTTGTAACACTCAGGACCTGTTCAATTTTACAAAGAGCCAGCCTGATGTTTAGCCATTCTCTCATCCCCAGAGCCGGGGGAAAACTCCCAGGTTTTGCAGGATAAAGGGGTTTGGGTCCACGGTCTGTGAATATCTTTACCGTAGAATCCTCCGGGTGGAATATGTAAGACATGTGGCCCTCACTCGTACCCAAAAATCCTTTAAAACATTCTGGAGCTTCACACAGAACTTCTTCAAGGCTTTGGTCACTGGGTTCATGACAAGCCGAGCATAACATCCCTAAAATTGGCATAGGTGTCATTTTTGTTTAATATTCAGGGGGGTTATCATGTGCACTCTTAAACAGGAATTGTTCAGGCGCTTTATAAGGGGCATTAACCAACCCAAACCGTGAGAAACAGTAACAGGTTGACCTGACACATGGTCACTTACTCAACCCTGGGCATGCACCCTTCTACATGACATAGGGTCATAAATCATTACATAGGGTCATAAATCAGGCTTGGGTCATCAATCATTAACGGCCTGTCAAATGGACCCTTACTCAACCCATAGCCCCCACCTAACCAGGCTTGCCTATCAGGCTTGGGTCATCAATCATTAACGGCCTGTCAAATGGACCCTTACTCACCCCATAGCCCCCACCTAACCAGGCTTGCCTGACCAGAAGACATGCACACGTCATCACTACATAGGGTTCACATAGCGTTCACATAGGTTCACATAGGGTCATCAATCAAAATTTTGACACGTGACATCTACTTTAATCTCTCTCCCATTAAACACCCATTAAAACCTCAACACTATACCAACTAACCCTTCACCCATTAAACACCCATTAAAACCTCAACACTATACCAACTAACCCTACACCCATTAAAACTCAGCACTATACCAACTAACCCTACACCCATTAAAACCTCAGCACTATACCAACTAACCCTACACCCATTAAAACCTCACCACTATACCAACTAACCCTACACCCATTAAACACCCATTAAAACCTCAACACTATACCAACTAACCCTACACCCATTAAACACCCATTAAAACCTCAACACTATACCAACTAACCCTACACCCATTAAACACCCATTAAAACCTCAACACTATACCAACTAACCCTACACCCATTAAAACCTCACCACTATACCAACTAACCCTACACCCATTAAACACCCATTAAAACCTCAACACTATACCAACTAACCCTACACCCATTAAACACCCATTAAAACCTCAACACTATACCAACTAACCCTACACCCATTAAACACCCATTAAAACCTCAACACTATACCAACTAACCCTACACCCATTAAAACTCAGCACTATACCAACTAACCCTACACCCATTAAAACCTCAGCACTATACCAACTAACCCTACACCCATTAAAACCTCACCGCTATACCAACTAACCCTACACCCATTAAACACCCATTAAAACCTCAACACTATACCAACTAACCCTACACCCATTAAAACTCAGCACTATACCAACTAACCCTACACCCATTAAAACCTCAACACTATACCAACTAACCCTACACCCATTAAAACCTCAACACTATACCAACTAACCCTACACCCATTAAAACCTCAACACTATACCAACTAACACTACACCCATTAAAACCTCAACACTATACCAACTAACCCTACACCCATTAAAACCTCAACACTATACCAACTAACCCTACACCCATTAAAACCTCAACACTATACCAACTAACCCTACACCCATTAAAACCTCGCCACTATTCCACTACTTGGCCCTATCTGATCCTGGGATGACGCGACACTCTGATTGGGAACCATACCAGGCCAAGCAAAGAAATAGGAAAACTAGATTGCCCACCCTAGTCATGCCCACCCTAGTCACACCCTGACCTAACCAAAATAGAAAATTGAAAGGATCTCTAAGGTCAGGGCGTGACAGTACCCCCCCATCTACCCTCGGTGGTGGCTCCGGTGCTGGACGCAGACCCCGTTCCTCTCGTGGCTCCGGCAACTTCGGTGGCGCCTCCGGTGCAGAGATCATCGCCTGAAGCTCCGGACCATGAATCATCACCGGGGGAATCTAACCGTGGATCGTCGCAGGGGACTCCGTGCCATGGATCATCGCTGGAGGCTTCGGGCCATGGATCATCATTGGAGGCTTCGACCGATGATTCATCACTGGAGGCTTCGGACTGGGAACCCTCACAGGAGGCTCCGGACTGCGGAGGCGCACTGGAGGCCTGGTGCGTGGAGCTGGCAAAGGATATACTGGTCCGAGGAGTCGTACTGGAGACCACGAGCGCTGAGCTGGCACAACCCGTCCTGGCTGGATGCTCACTTTAGCCTGGCAGGTGTGGGTCGTTGGCACCGAGCGCACCGGGCTGTGAATGCGCACTGGAGACCGTGCGTATCACCGCATAACATGGTGCCTGAACGGTCACATGCTCCTTTAAGCGAGTGCGGGGAGTTGGTTCTGGTCTGAAACCTGGCTCCGCCAACCAGCATGGTAGGCGAACCAGCGTGGTAGGCGAACATCTTACTTTTATTAAAATGAACACCGAAAAACAACAAAATACAAAACAAAGGTAAAGTTCTGCAGGCTACACAGGAACTATACAGAATCAAGATCCCACAAACTAAAGTGGGAAAAAGGCTGCCTAAGTATGATCCCCAATCAGAGACAACGATAGACAGCTGCCTCTGATTGGGAACCATACCAGGCCAAACAAAGAAATAGGAAAACTAGATTGCCCACCCTAGTCACACCCTGACCTAACCAAAATAGAGAATTAAAAGGATCTCTAAGGTCAGGGCGTGACAAACAGTGGGTTTAGTAGTGCATCTGCTGGTCCTGTTAGGGATTTATCCCGTTTTTTTAAAATTAAATTGTCTTAGTGGTACAGAATTAGGAAGACCATGATTGATTGCACACTCCAGAACAGTAGGTTGCGGCATATCATAGAAGAACAAGTTCCATGGCAGAAATCAGCTAAAGACCGGTCGGAACCTGGTGTAAATCAGTCACGCCTCGCAACACGTCAAACCAATGAAATGCCTTGCTTAGGCGGAGCTCCAAAATTGCTCAGCAGATTTGTGCCGTAGGAGCAACAGAGGACTAAACAAAACTATTACTGGTGACAAACTATTTTAGAACGTTTTAGAACATTTAGAACGTTTTAGAACATTTAGAACATTTAGAACGTTTTAGAACATTTAGAACGTTTTAGAACATTTAGAACGTTTGCAGCACGCTGGTTGTCACAACATTTCTTTGTTGTTTCTAAATTAGCTAAAGCTGCAGCAAGAGGGGGGAAATGGTCTACAATGCTGACTGTATCAATATTATAAATATATTATAAATCTGACTTGCTGGGTAGATGAACAAGGTGTTTATCTTTCATTTGAGCTATTGGACTTGTTAATGTGTGGAGGTTAAATATTTCTAAGAATATTTTTGCATTCTGTGCGCCACTGTTTCAGTTGAGCAGGGGGGGGATGGTACCCCTTGGGGAACGTGGTAGCGTGAACAAGTTAAATGTTGATGTTTCTGAAGTGATATTTGGCTGTAAAGGCTAGCATGAGGGATAAGAAGTAGCTAGCCACAATGAGGTTTGTTTTAAGAAAAGTCAGCTAACGTTCTAAGCTACCTAGGTACAACTAATTAGCTAGTTACTAACTAGTTCACTTTCTCTCACGATTATAAAGCCAACAATTTCTTAAAATAAAAACGGAATATTATTGACCTAAAAAGGTTAGCTGTGTTAGCTCAGTCGCTAACTTATCCAGGGTCAGTGATACTGTACATAGAGCAACCATGTACTGTTTATCTATGGGAAAAACTGCAATCATTTTGCAAGCAACATAGCTAAAATGAATGAAATTAAATGAACCTCTAAATGTTACCTGTAATGATCATCTCCTGTAGCCTAAATGTTACCTGTAATGATCATCTCCTGTAGCCTAAATGTTACCTGTAATGATCATCTCCTGTAGCCTAAATGTTACCTGTAATGATCATCTCCTGTAGCCTAAATGTTACATCTAATGATCATCTCCTGTAGCCTAAATGTTACCTGTAATGATCATCTCCTGTAGCCTAAATGTTACATCTAATGATCATCTCCAGTAGCCTAAATGTTACCTGTAATGATCATCTCCTGTAGCCTAAATGTTACATCTAATGATCATCTCCTGTAACTTAATTGTCATCTCCTTATTTTCATAGTCCATCTGTAAATAGCCCACCCAATCTACCTACCTCATCCCCATATTGTTTTTATTTACTTTTCTGCTCTTTTGCACACCAGTATTTCTACTTGCACATCACCATCTGCTCATCTATCACTCCAGTGTTAATTTGCTAAATTGTAATTACTTTGCTACTATGGCCTATTTATTGCCTTACCTCCTCATTCCATTTGCACACACTGTATATAGACTTTCTTTTTTCCCCCTATTGTGTTATTGACTATGTTTGTTTATTCCATGTGTAACTCTGTGTTGTTGTTTGTGTCGCACTGCTTTTCTTTATCTTGGCCAGGTCGCAGTTGTAAATGAGAACTTTAACCTGTCTCCTCTCCTTCATCTACACTGATCGAAGTGGATCTAACAAGTGACATCAATAAGGGATGATATATTTCACCTGGTCAGTCTATGTCATGGAAAGAGCAGGTATTCTTAATGTTTTGTACACTCAGTGTATATCTCAACAGATAAACAATGCGTGAGCTTAGCTATTCTCCGCTTCAGGTGACAGATGCCCACAAGGCCAGTAAATGCCATCATACTGTAGGTCTATGGCTGCATTTGCGGTGTATGCCATATGATAAACTGCTAAATGGATTCACATAGCTGATATACTGAGAGAGAGAGAGAGAGAGAGACAAGCAAATATAATATCTTACAACTAAGGCAAAAAAGGAACTGTTGATTTGAGAATACAACACAGAAACACAGACACATTACAGACAGAATAACCCCTTCCCCTCTTTATTGCAGGACTGCGATATGTAAATCAACATTCACACTAGTAAATAGTTTAACTAAAACAGTTAAAGTTGAACTAAAATAGTTCAAACCCCTTCACTTCAAAGAATCAACACTTCATCACTTTAAACAAATGTACAAATAAGCTAACTGGTATGTAAAGATAAGACATCTTAGTCTAAACAACAATAGATCATTTGAGTAGTAACAAAGTAGGCTATTATTACTAAAGCATAAATTCAGGTGAACAAAAGAAAACTCCATAACAGCAGTGGACAACCTTACTCCACTGATCCCTGATCTACTGGGGGAACAGACTTCTATTCCAACCCAGTAATAGATCTACTGGGGGAACAGACTTCTATTCCAACCCAGTAATAGATCTACTGGGGGAACAGACTTCTATTCCAGCCCAGTAATAGATCTACTGGGGGAACAGACTTCTATTCCAGCCCAGTAATAGATCTACTGGGGGAACAGACTTCTATTCCAGCCCAGTAATAGATCTACTGGGGGAACAGACTTCTATTCCAACCCAGTAATAGATCTACTGGGGGAACAGACTTCTATTCCAACCCAGTAATAGATCTACTGGGGGAACAGACTTCTATTCCAACCCAGTAATAGATCTACTGGGGGAACAGACTTCTATTCCAACCCAGTAATAGATCTACTGGGGGAACAGACTTCTATTCCAGCCCAGTAATAGATCTACTGGGGGAACAGACTTCTATTCCAACCCAGTAATAGATCTACTGGGGGAACAGACTTCTATTCCAACCCAGTAATAGATCTACTGGGGGAACAGACTTCTATTCCAACCCAGTAATAGATCTACTGGGGGAACAGACTTCTATTCCAACCCAGTAATAGATCTACTGGGGGAACAGACTTCTATTCCAACCCAGTAATAGATCTACTGGGGGAACAGACTTCTATTCCAGCCCAGTAATAGATCTACTGGGGGAACAGACTTCTATTCCAACCCAGTAATAGATCTACTGGGGGAACAGACTTCTATTCCAACCCAGTAATAGATCTACTGGGGGAACAGACTTCTATTCCAACCCAGTAATAGATCTACTGGGTGAACAGACTTCTATTCCAGCCCAGTAATAGATCTACTGGGGGAACAGACTTCTATTCCAACCCAGTAATAGATCTACTGGGGGAACAGACTTCTATTCCAGCCCAGTAATAGATCTACTGGGGGAACAGACTTCTATTCCAGCCCAGTAATAGATCTACTGGGGGAACAGACTTCTATTCCAGCCCAGTAATAGATCTACTGGGGGAACAGACTTCTATTCCAGCCCAGTAATAGCACACTTGATTATAAAACAAATTAGATTTGATAAGTTGAATTAGGTGTGTTATTGCTGGGCTGAAACAGAACCCTGCACCCAGCAGACCTCCAGCACGGTTATTGCGATAGGTGATAGGTTAATAAAATTGTGTGTGATGTTTAACTGTATTTTTGTATACATTCACTATTATTCTACAAAGTAGAAAATAGTTTTTCAAAAATAAGAAAAACCCTGGAATGAGTAAGTATGTCCAAAATGTTGACTGGTACTGTGTGTATATATACATGTATATAGCATTGCAGACCTTGTGGTCTATTCTGCATACAGTCAGTTCATTTACACCACACAAATCTCCTGTTTCACGATGGAATGTTCCAGATGCCAAAAACCTCAAGGTGATCAGTAGGGAAGGAGGGATGGGCCTTCCCCGAGGATGTCAGATCAAAGCCTTGGCTGAAGCAAACAAATATCAGCTGCATTTTCTTTGTACATGTGGACATGGTCAAGGAAATTGATATAAACCAAATCATTCAGTGGGTTACTCCTGTCTATAACCGCCCCTCTGTCTGCCCTTGGTGGTGCTCTTTGATAGTCATTGAAATAGTCCAGGTCAACCATTTTCCTCCATTGTCAAGGTCAACCTGGGGACCTATATCTATTATTCTGAAGTCAAAACTGACTCAGGCCAGGTTTAATTCAATCCTTCACTTAGATCTAAATGAACTCATCCTGAAATCTGACTTTTTAAATCTAGACTAGGGAAATTCTGAGAGTCTATTTTAAACCATGTCTGAGTAATGCAATTTCAATTTGTCCCGTTTAAAAGTGCAATTTAGTCTAGGATTGGGCTTAATCTGTGTCCGCAAAACTGCCCCTTAGTCTCTTGGGACATTCAATAGCATGTCGAATCTTCATCTGCAAACAGACTTTCGCAGCTTTCCGTGAGTACAGAAAACATCACAAAGAAACAGGCTTCATTGTATTGAAAGTGGAGAGCACTGAATATTATGTTGATATTATCTCTCTGACCTGGGATTTTACTGTTTATTGTCAAATTAATAAATTATTGTATTTATAAATAATGTAACATCATTCCAACATTGTTTAACTTTATGTGGTCCAAATATGGCATTATTCCAACATTTGTGTCATTTAGATCCGTTTTAAAGTGGGACCCTGTTTTACCTACCACTGTGAAGCCACGCAGGACTCCAAATCCATCATCAAGTTTGCTGGCGATAGGACAGTGGTAGGACTGATCACCAACGGCGATGAGACAGCCTACAAGGAGGGCAGAGAACTAGCAGTGTGGTGGAAGGACAACAACCTCTCCCTCAACGTCAGCAAGACCAAGGAGCTGACCGTGGAGTGCAAGAAAAGAGCGGGAGAACGCCCCCACCACACCGACGGGGCTGCAGTGGAGAGGGTCAAGAACTTCCAAATTCCTTGATGTCCACATCACTGATGTTAATGGATGTTGGCTCCCAGCTTGAACTATCGTGGCTAGTTTGACACAGGTGCAAATAATACTTATCTGAACGAGATGTACAACTGCAGCGCATGCACAGACTCCACCATCGATTGACTGGAAAATAAGATTCGATTTAAAGTAGCTAATTTACTCAAGAGTAATAACAAAGTGTCCTAATTTGAAGAGAATATCGATTACAACAACAGTCTGTTTAAAATAAAACAGAGGACTCTGTCCCTGCCGACGCTAAACGTCAATAATGACCCATCGAGATTAATTTGGATTATGCCAGAGTGATATCAAACACAAACTACCGGTAAACAGAAAAACGATTGGCTTTTCATCACATGATGATACTGACGCAATAATACAGATAAACAAATGACGTATTCACGTATGAATGTCCGACACTGGTTTCTGGTCAATGATTTATCCTTGATACATTTGTATATATTTGTTTTACAGTTCAGTAGCCTATTAAGGCCAAATACACGGATTGTGGGACCTACCCCTTTTTTTCCACTAGATGGCAGAAGATTCGTACATTTCCTTTACAGTATGAGTAATGTTGACATGCTGGAAAGGAACGAGTTCTCAATTGTGAGTATTGAAATAAATGGTCATGTCAAATAATAAGATCCCGATTATACTGGATTATTCATGATCAAGGCCCATACCACCCACACACTAATAATGCATATTTACATAAGTGTGAGCAGGTCCACTATAATACAAAAAAAGGCATCAATTTGTATCACAAAGCATCAATTTCCATACAACATGACCAATGCAACACACAATCATTAAAATATTGTTTTAACTATTTTCAAGGTGTGTCTGTCTGCAATTAATTGTATTGTTGTTTGATTGATTGATTTATGTTGTATCATTTTGGTTTAAAATACAGGCTAATTGAGGAGGTGCTTGAGCGAAAGAAATGTGCAATATTTTGATTAGATTGCCTCCCTTGATCAACGCCCAGGACCCAGTTTGGGAAACCCTACCCTAGGCTGCGTTTACACAGTCAGCCCAATTCTGATATTTTTTTCCCCCCACTAATTGGTATTTTGACAAATCACATTAGATCTTTTCACGTCAGATCTTTTTCAGAGCTGATCTTATTGGTCAAAAGTCAAATTACTCAACAAAAAAAAAAATCAGAATTTGGCCGTCTGTGTAAACGCAGCCCATGATTCGAATCAGCCAATTGTCAGCGGGCTCACCTGATTGCAGATCTGAGATGTGTTTGTGCCGCAATAAGAGGTCATTTGGAACGCGCGTGGAGAAGAACACACATGCGTGTTGGTATTCGGGTGTTTATATGCGATCACGTTGCTTGTACCTGGCTCTCTCCTATCGATGACCGAAGCTTCAGAAATGACTATCAAGAAAAGTAAAACCGTCGCGTTTGAGAACCGTGCTGGGGATTTAACTGCGTTGTATTGTATGAGTGATTGGATGATTGCAGTGGTTCTCGCTATTATTGCCATGATGTCTGTATGGGCTGCAGTGATCATATACAGATCTATACAGGCACTGAAAGGTCCGAGAAGAAAGGTTGAAGATGAAACTGAAAAGGACGGAAAGGAGACTACAACCGAAGAAGCACCCCTCTCTTGTGTCGAGTCAACAGGTAAATCAACATTTTATTTGTGTTCCCATTTTCTGATTTGAATTAAGACAAATAAGCAACCATTCGTATAGTAAGGTTATCTTGCTCGTTCTGTTTTGCGCTATGTTATTTTGAAATACACTCCATGATGCTAGATTCCTGCTACAGCCATGCCTACAAACACACGTGTGCGCAGGTCTCCTTCAACTGAGTGCGCATGAGACGGAACTAACGGGATGGTTCACCCAAATTACATTATTTATTTTTTTACTTTTATTCATTTTATTTAACCAGGTAAGTCAGTTAAACAAATTCTTAATTACAATGACGGCCTTGTTCTGGGGGAGAACGATTATTATTGTTTTACCCTGTCAGCTTGGACATCGTATCTAGCAACCTTTTCGGTTACTGGCTCAACGCTCTAACGCTAGACTACCTTGTAGGGAGTCCATGGACACGATGTGATAACAGTCCACGCTTTGCTTCAGTGTCCCTGGCACTTTTAGCATTTGTGGCACAAATCCGATTCATGTCGTGTTTGGTTATTAGTATTTTTCGCATCATGTACAATTTATCTGTAAGTGACTTTGAGCTTCAATGAATTTCAGGTACTTTTGGATGATTTGGACTGGACATGTGGGGGGAAAATGCTAATGGTCATACCGTGAATGGACTTTGTGCCACATGGGATTGTTAGGTGTGTATGTGTTCTAATAAAATTCTCTACAAATGCTACAATGTTAGCATGTGGAAACGTTGTCCGGGAAACTAAGCCAAAGCATTAAGTAATGTTATACCCTGTCCATTGACCGTAAACCAATGTGTAATCTGGGTGAACTATACCTTTTTTGGTTTATGAAAAATATAAAATCTGGTACCCCATCAGAATCAAAAATATTTACTTCGTTGTGCCGAAGCCTGCCAGCAGCCTACCTAACAAAGGTTGTACCATGTCCATTAATAAAACGCATCTCTATACCAAACTTTTGGCCGCAGGTAGCCTAGTGGTTAGAGCGTTGGACTAGTAACCGGCAGGTAGCCTAGTGGTTAGAGCGTTGGACTTGTAACCGGCAGGTAGCCTAGTGGTTAGAGCGTTGGACTAGTAACCGGCAGGTAGCCTAGTGGTTAGAGCGTTGGACTTGTAACCGGCAGGTAGCCTAGTGGTTAGAGCGTTGGACTTGTAACCGGCAGGTAACCTAGTGGTTAGAGCGTTGGACTTGTAACCGGCAGGTAGCCTAGTGGTTAGAGCGCTGGACTTGTAACCGGCAGGTAGCCTAGTGGTTAGAGCGTTGGACTTGTAACCGGCAGGTAGCCTAGTGGTTAGAGCGTTGGACTTGTAACCGGCAGGTAACCTAGTGGTTAGAGCGTTGGACTTGTAACCGGCAGGTAGCCTAGTGGTTAGAGCGCTGGACTTGTAACCGGCAGGTAGCCTAGTGGTTAGAGCGTTGGACTTGTAACCGGCAGGTAGCCTAGTGGTTAGAGCGCTGGACTTGTAACCGGCAGGTAGCCTAGTGGTTAGAGCGCTGGACTAGTAACCGAACGGTTGCAAAATCGAATCCCCGAGCTGACAAGGTTCAGGGGCAGAACGACAGATTTTGACAAGGCAGGCCGTGATTGAAAATAAGAATTAGTTCTTAACCTACTTGCCTAGTTAAATAAAATAAAGTGTAGGATACATTTTAAATATTTGGCAAACTGACCAGGTCCCGGATTCCCGACAGCGTCTTTAAGGCAAAGATCATCGTTAGACTGTAGGCGCATCGTTAAATCTCCACGCGGTTTCCCCAAACCATCTTTAATAAAGTTGCACTTAAACGCTTAGTTACCGATTTTCCTCGGGCCACATGCGAGCAGCTAATTGAGTACGGTAGTTCATTTTTTGCCGTTCTGCGTCACTTTACACACACCGGCTAAACAGAATCAAGATGTCTGTCTCTGACTGCAGATAACTTCGTTCTGAAGTAGACTACAAATAAAAAGTTGCCAACGTCTGCAATTGTTACACAATCAAAGGATTAAAAAATATGCTTCAAATAAATAACCAAGATTGGATGAAGACGAATACATTATAAGCTACATAGTCCAATTGAAATCAATTTGATAATTCAATTGGGGGAATAAAAATATTAGAATTTATTCTCACTTTGACAGCACCTGTTTTGATTTGAACAAAACCATCCATAAATATTTGTATAAATCACCTAACTTATTGGACCTGACCAAAGCGTTAGGTCTTTGAGCAACTGGTATGGTTGGGGAAAGCAACATAGATGAGACTTCATCAATGGAAAACATAATCGTTTGAGTGTTGCGGGTGGTTCTGGTGGCTGGCAAACGAAACAACCCTGAATTAGTGTCTGCCTAAACTGTAAATTAGTTTTTCCTGTCAACAAATTCATATCTAGAATCTCAACACTATCGGCTGTCAAATGTTTATTTGAAAGCAAGGGACAAGTCTGACTCCCAACTTTCGTCTGAGCCACACTGCATTCCTGAGTAAATCCATATGAATTAATTGACTTTTGACTCCCTTTTGATTGAAATGACTTTCCATACAGGAAGTGGGCAGTGACTCATGGTGGGGTGGGGTATTCAAAACCTTAGGTTAACTTTGAGCCCCTTTTTTTTATCCCATGACTGTTTGAGCATTCAGGTCAAGTCACTTCCTGAGCACTTCTAAAACGGGCAAATGCGTATAGAAGTGTTTGCTAAAAGTCGAAGGGTGCTGTCCAACAGTGATTTGAATTCAAATAGATTTACCCTTTTGCTGTGTCGCTGGATTACGTCGTAGACCACGCGCCGCAGGAGTCTCTTCCTAATGTCATTCCATTGCCTAACACAGCAGGATTGTGGTGTGGTTTGGACAAGTCGGATTCCAACGTATATTTGACAGCGACGGACATGTTTTACCCGACGACTGGCAAGTAGTTTTCCTAGAGATTATATATAAACTTGCATTTAACTTTTTTGTTGGTGAAGTGGAAACTAGGGTGTAAGGCTCTGTTTAGCCACCAGGATGACCCGCAACTAAACTCAGCAAAAAAACAACATTTTACTGTCAACTGCATTTTATTTTCATGAAACTTAACATGTGTAAATATTTGTATGAACATAACAAGATTCAACAACTGAGGCACAAACTGAACAACTTCCACAGACATGTGACTAACAGAAATGGAATAATGTGTCCCTGAACAAAGGGGGGGTCAAAAGTAAGTCCGTATCTGGTGTGGCCACCAGCTGCATTAAGTACTGCAGTGAATCTCCTCATGGACTGCACCAGATTTGTCAGTTCTTGTTGTGAGATGTTACCCCACTCTTCCGCCAAGGCACCTGCAAGTTTCCTGACATTTCTGGGGGGAATGGCCCAAGCCCTCACCCTCCGATCCAACAGGTCCCAGATGTGCTCAATGGGATTGAGATCCAGGCTCTTCTCTGGCCATGGCAGAACACTGACAGTCCTGTCTTGCAGGAAAGCACACAGAATGAGCAGTATGGCTGGTGGAGTTGTCATGTCAGGATGAGCCTGCAGGAAGGGTACCACATGAGGGAGGAGGATGTCTTCCTGTAACGCACAGTGTTGGAATTGCCTGCAATGACACTCAGTTCGATGATGTGACACACCGCCCCAGACCATGACAGATCTCTAAATCGATCCCGCTCCAGAGTACAGGCCTCGGTGTAACGCTCACTCCTTTGACGATAAACGTGAATCCGACCATTACCCTGCTCAGACGCGACTCGTCAGTGAAGAGTACTTTTGCCGGTCCTGTCTGGTCCAGCGACGGTGGGTTTGTGCCCATAGGCGATGTTGCCTGTGATGTCTGGTGAGGACCTGCCTTACAACAGGCCTTCAAGCCCTCAGTCCAGCCTCTCAGCCTATTGCGGACAGTCTGAGCACTGATGGAAGGATTATGCGTTCCTGGTGTAACTCGGCAGTTGTTGCCATCCTGTACCTGTCCTGCAGGTGTGATGTACCGATCCTGTGCAGGTGTTACATGTGGTCTGCCACTGCGAGGACTATCAGCTGTCCGTCGGCGTCTCTCAGTACGGCCATTGCAATTTATTGCCCTGGCCACGTGTAGTCCTCATGCCTCCTTTGCAGCATACCTAAGGCATGTTCATGCAGATGAGCAGGGACCCTGGGGCTCTTTCTGTGTTTTTCAGAGTCAGTAGAAAGGCCTCTTTAGTGTCCTAAGTTTTCATAACTGTAACCTTAATTGCTTACAGTCTATAAGCTGTTAGTGTCTTAACGACCGTTCCACAGGTGCATGTTCATTCATTGTTTATGGTTCATTGAACAAGCATGGGAAACTGTGTTTAAACCCATTACAATAAGCATGGGAAACTGTGTTTAAACCCATTACAATAAGCATGGGAAACTGTGTTTAAACCCATTACAATAAGCATGGGAAACTGTGTTTAAACCCATTACAATAAGCATGGGAAACTGTGTTTAAACCCATTACAATAAGCATGGGAAACTGTGTTTAAACCCATTACAATGAAGATTTGTGAAGTTGGATTTTAATTATCTTAGCAAGACAGGGTCCTGAAAAAGGGAAGTTTCTTTTGTTGCGGATGATCCCGTTCTATTAGAATAGATCGTAATTTAGGTCGCATGCTCCAAACCAGTCTAATTGGAGTGAATGGCAGAACCGCTATATCAACGCATGCTCCAAACCAGTCTAATTGGAGTGAATGGCAGAACCGCTATGTCAACGCATGCTCCAAACCAGTCTAATTGGAGTGAATGGCAGAGGTGTAGTCGGGGTTATTCAAATCTGACCCGTGTAGCCAGTTTCATGTTTGTCTTTCCTAATAGCGTTTTATAATGGGACTAATTCAGACCTGGGACACCAGTTAGAATAGAAACCCAGCGGTACTGTGGCCCTCCAGGCTGACTTCTGAATATCCCTGGACAAGTGCTATAAACAAAGGCATGTTACATATCAGAAGTGTTATAGAATTGTCAGCCTAAAATTGTCTTTATAATTATAGTTTGTTTTAATACCACTTTTCTGCAGTATAATCTATTGGCGGCAATCTCTCAGACCATAAACGTCTCTTGGAAGCTGAGTTATTACACTGAAATAAACTCAATGTACAGTTTTCATGAGCTGATATATGATTTTTCCCTATGCACAGAGTTTAATTCAATTTTGCGCACATTTGTGTACATCCATGTTTTAGTGATAATTTCTCCTTTGCCAAGATAATCCATCCAGCTGACAGGTGTGGCATATCAACAAGCCATTACAACATGATCATTACACACAAGCCTTGTGTTGGACAAAAGGCCACTCTGAAATGCCACATGTCTCAAGATTTGAGTGTGCGTGTGCGGTTGGCATGGTAACTGCAGTAATGGCCACCAGAGCTGTTGCTAGAACTTAATGTTAATTTCTCTACCATAAGCCTCCAACGTCGTTTTAGAGAATATGGCAATACGTCCAACCGGGCGTTGTGAACAGTGCCCCATGCTGGGGTTATGGTATGGGCAGGCATAAGCTATGGACAACCAACACAATTCAATTTTTTCGAATGCAATTTTGAATGCAGAGATACTGTGACGAGAGCCTGAGGCCTGTTGTCGTGCCGCTCATCCACCGCCGTCGGGTTTCCGTATGATAATGCACGGCCCCATGTCGCAAGGATCTGTACACAATTCCTGTACACAATTCCTGGACGCTAACTATCCTAGTTCCATGGCCTGCATACTCACCAGACATGTCACCCATTGAGCATGTTTGGGATGCTCTGGATCAATGTTTACGACAGCGTGTTCCAGTTACCACTAACTTCGCACAGCTATTGAGTGGGACAGCATTCCACAATCAACAGCCTGCACATAATCTTTGACTTCGTTGTTCAATGTGATCTTATCACAGCACTGGCTGACCATGGTTGACCAACTCCCTTACCAAAACAGCTGACTTTATAAAAAATAAAAAAATGTTTTAAATACTGTCATGAAGGTTCTTGTCATTATATTCCTAAATCGATTTTTATTTTATTTTTATAATTTTTTTAGATTGTGAGGATGTAGACTGATCACTAATTTTGCATCTGCTTCTATTCTAGAGGAGACTGATGTGATTCCAGAGGCACTGGAGAGCTGGGCTGGAGAGGGATGGAAGAGGGAGCCCATGGTACGGATTCCAACAATCGATGAGGATGTAGAACCCATTGAGGGTATCCCAACAACCAATGAGGATCTACAAACCCTTAGACGGAGAAGAACGACGAAGAGCGACGGTCCTTATGCTGAGTTTCACCTCTGCTCTCCACCTGAAGAGCACCAAGGCTTATTTCATCATTATGAAGGCCTATGTCAGGTCTGTGGAGGCTTGTGTCAGGATGACACACGGTCTCGGACTGACAATACCCTGGATGAGGAGGAACAAGCTACCAGTCACCATTCCCTCAGTGACATAAACAGTCAATCTGGACAGACGAAGGCTACAGACTTGTATAACCCGGAAGAGGAGGGTTTGAAGGAAGTTGAACTGAGGAATGATTGTCAGCGCACCGAGGAGTCTGTGGCTAGCCATCCACTTACCTTTGCCAACAACCCTCAGGAAGCTCCACAAGTCAATGAAAATCTCCCTGACATGTTGACTGACTCTGGTCTACAAGAACCTGACCAACTGTCTGTTACGGAGATCCAGGAAGGAAAATGCCCAGGCGCTGTCATGATGACCAGCCATGTGGCGGACTATGAGAAGTCTAGAACCATGGAGGATGACATGGAAGCGATGGTTGAGGATCTCTACAGTCACTTCCCGCGAGTGGACGATCGTTCAGCAGGTTTCGAATATTGTGACGTGGCAAATGCATGGGTGGCGAAAAGAGACGCTCGTATTCCAGCTTTAAGCCTGTTGTCAACAGGGATTGACCCTACAGCGAGGATGACGAGCAACCCCCAGGAAGTGTTTGACCAACAGCCAGACAGTCTCTGCACTGATCCCAACAGAGACGGTGTTCTTCGTGACAACGCGATGGAAGGGCTAAGCAGGGAGCCGACGGAAACTCGAGACACCCATGTGATTTCAGAGCAGAAGGGAGAGGGGGTTGATAAGCGCATGGACACACGGGTAGAGAGCAGTTGTCAGGAAGTTGAAATAAACATCATGGAAGCCACTATGGACTACAATGAATGGATGACTGTAAGTGTCACAGATGCAGAGGGTAACGCTGACACTCCCCGGGTGAGGATAAGCCACTCGTCCGACTGCTCTGCCGAGGCGAAGCATCATCCCACAGAAACGCAGCACAATGCAGACGATTCAACAATCACTGAAACGCCCACATCAAAGGTCAAAGAAGCTGAAACCACACCTGTATCACTAGATGGAGACCTGCAGGAGAATAAAATGGAAGCTGTGCTTCCTAATGAACCCCATGCAGTACAGGTGAGGTTCTGTATCCACTATCACACCCTGTCTCCCCGGCAGGAACTGGCTGTGACTGGGAACCAACCGGAGCTGGGGACCTGGAAGGACTTCGTTCCGCTGGAGAGGGGCCAGGACGGGTTCTGGGCCAGCTGGGTCGCCCTCCCTGCGGAGAAACTGGTGGAGTGGAAGTTCGTTCTGGTGGAGAATGGAGAAATCCAACGCTGGGAGGAGAGTGAGAATAGACACCTGGAAACGGGTCATGGCGGTGGCGTGGTGAACCTCAACAGGTGGTGGGGCATCCTCTGAGGGCGCAACCAGTGGGAGAAGTGAAGTGTACTAGTAATCTATTCTAAGTGGTGTTAGTAGTGTGTGACTCTTGCATAGGAAGAGGACTGACTGGCGCAAGGGGTCGATCATAGAGGACTTGGTTGCGTCCCAATTTCTTACCCTTCACCCTGTGCACTAATTCACTTTTTTTTTCTTTGCATTTTTAAAAAGCAGTTTCCAACATATTCCATACTCCGATCCTTTACTTTTTACAGGGAAGTAATTGAGTGTACACTTTGGGTAAAGTATCTAATCAGGGCTCTGGTCCTTTTTATGTACTGTATTATAGCAACACAACTATTAATCAAGTGGACACGTCTTAAGTCAATGACGTAATGCAAAGGTAGAGTTGGATGAATGTCAATTTAGTATGGCGCTTGGATGTTGTCCAATGTAGGATGATGATTCACTACTTTGACTAGAGCAGCTCTGTACTATGTTAGGCTTTGACACCAGCATTATTTGTGCTGTGGCAGTATAGCAATAATCACTGCAATAAGTGTTATTCAAGTGTTTTACATGTTTTACTGCAGTTACTCAGGCTGTCTTTTTGTGATTGTGAAATGGGCTGTTTATATTTACCAGAAATAGAAGTGTACTCGTAAACCGTCAACCGATATAGGTCAGCGACTTGTTATTATGCAAATACTGTGATGCTGGAATTTTAAATGTCATATCTCTACATCAGATCTTAGCCTTCTTGAATTATATTTGTATCTAGCTTCACCAGGTCCCTTAACTGTTTTGATAATACATTTATCAGTGTTCATGAATGTTTTTGACATGTTTACTCACTTTGGTTTGGTTAGATTTTATTTTAGCACAATTGATGGTGTCTTGGTTCTAATCTTTTAATAATAAAATGTATGATTGCAATGTGGTTAATGTACTACTGTTATATAGTTAGCTTAAGTAGTGTTCTGTCCCATTACCCAATAAACAAACATATTTTCCTGGAATGCAGTCCTTCCTAGACTCTCATTCTTATTGTAGGCATCCCAAAGTATTTCCAGACTCTCATCCCAAGGCCTGTTAAAATGGATTTGGTATGAGGCCATTATAAACTGTGTGGTTTGGGTCCTGGATGTTATACACAGCTGAAAAGCCACCTCGGCCAATATCAGACAATACACCTAGAGTATGACGTAAACTTACTTTGGGAAGTTCATAGTAGCAATTAGTGACTGGGGGGGCAAGTTATATTGGCCAACATTCGACATCCCCTTGGGGTTTATTGCCTAATTATGTACTTTCATGTATGTGAACTTATGTTGACTGTCTCCTTTCAAAATCCTGCTCATTGGTCTGGTTGCCCCCCTGCTTTGCTGTTATAACAGCCTCTACTCTTCAAGGTTTTCCACTAGATGTTGGCACATTGCTGTGACTTGTTTCCATACAAGCACATTGGTGAGGTCGGGCACTGTTGGCTTTTTTTTTTTTTTTTAAGACCTGGCTCGCAGTCTGTTCCACATCATCCTGATGGGGTTGAAGTCAGGACTCTGTGCAGACCAGTCAAGTTCTTTCTCACTGATCTCAACAAACCATTTCTATTTGGACCTCGCTTTGTGCACGAGGGCATTGTCATGCTGAAACAGGAAAGGGCCTTCCCCAAACTGTCACAAAGTTGGAAGCACAGAATTGTCTAGTGTCATTGAATGCTGACTCATTAGGATTTCCCTTCACTGGAACTAAGCCAAGCACGAACCATGAAAAACAGCCCCAGACCATTAACTCTTCCTCAACTTTTGTTGGTGCTATGCATTAGGGCAGGTAGTGTTCGATTTGGCATCCGCCAAACCCACATTTTCCATCTGACTGCCAGATGGTGAAGCGCGATTTCATCACGCCAGAGCACGCGTTTCCACTACAGAGTCCAATGGCAGCGAGCGTTACACCACTCTAGCCTAGTGGTTAGAGCGTTGGCCTAGTAACCGAAAGGTTGCAAGATTGAATCACACTGGTAAAAGGTACGACTGTGTTTTGCCCTTGAACAAGGCAGTTAACCCACTGTTCTTAGGCTGTCATTGTAAATTTGTTAACGGACTTGCCTAGTTAAAGGTAAATTAAATGGTGATGTTAGGCTTGTGTGCAGCTGCTCGGCCATGGAAACCCATTTCATGAAACTCCCAACAATTTATTGTGCTGATGTTGCTTCGAGGCAGTTTGGAACTTGGTAGTGAGTGTTGCAACCAAGGACAGATTTTTTTTTTTTTAAGTGCTGCAGTCATGTTCTGTGAGCTAATAACCCTCCCCCATGACTGGGACGTAGAGGGTTCAGAGTTCATTGCACTATGAGAAGTCTGTCCATAGTCCAGTGGTCAAGCAGAGCTATTGCCACAGCTGGTGTGATCAAAAGGTTTTCAGTGACTTTCAAAACAGAAGTTCAGTGACCTAGTGCCCATTGGCCTAGTTTAAATCAAATCAAATTTGATTAAAATACACATATTTAGCAGATGTTATTGTGGGTGTAGCGAAATGCTTGTGTTTCTAGCTCCAACAGTGCAGTAATATCTAACAATACACACAGATCAAGAATGAAAGCTGACAACACACCGCTGAGACCCTGCCGAACTACTGCGGTCCATTCGGATAAAGGGAGATCAAGAATTGGAAAAGGGATCCTTGTGTATGCTGTAAAACTGGATTTTGCAATTGCGGTGGATCCTGCAAGTGCTCCAACAGTGCATGCACCAGTTGTCAGAAAGAAAGTTGCTGCGACTGCTGTCCCTCCGGCTGCAGCAAGTGTGCCTCAGGTTGGTGTGCAGGGGCAAGACCTGTGATACCAGCTGGCCCGGTGTATGACTGTATCACAATGCAGTCCATTCCCTATGACTGACATCACAATGCAGTCCATTCCCTATGACTATGACATCACAAAGCAGTCTGGAATTAAGAAATATATAAATATTAGTACGAGCAATTTAAAAGTCTGGTGTATAGTTTATTACACTTTTATTTTCACCTTTATTTAACCAGGTAGGCCAGTTGAGAACAAGTTCTCATTTTCAACTGCGACCTGGCCAAGATAAAGCAAAGCAGTGCGGCACAAACAACAGAGTTACACATCGGATAAACAGACGTACAGTTTATAACACAATAGAAAACTCTATATACAGTGTGTACAAATGTAATTAGGGAGGTAAGGCAAAATAATAGGCCATAGTGGCAAAATAATTACAATTTAGCAATTAACACTGGAGTGATAGATGTGCAGAAGATGAATGTGCAAGTAGAGATACTGGGGTGCGAAGGAGCAAAAAATATAACACTATGGGGATGAGGTAGTTGGGTGGGCTATTTACAGATGGGCTGGTTTTCTGGTTACTACGTGATTCCACGTGTGTTACTTCATAGTTTTGATGTCTTCATCATTATACAATCTAGAAAATAGTAAAAATAAGGGAAAACCCTTGAATGAGTCGAAGTGTCCAAACTTTTGACTGGTACTGTTTATATATGTATGTATATGTGATGTAAAGACATGGTCAGTATGTGGATAGAATATTTAGTGTATCTGTAGAATACGTAGGATAGAATAGTATAGATAATAGCAATAGTTGAATAGGATGGCCTTGACTAGAATATAAAATGAGTAAAACAGTATGTAAACATTAAAGTGACCAGTGATTCCATGTCTATATACATAGGGCAGCAGCTTCTAAGGTGTAGGGTTGAGTAACCGAGCGGTAGCCAGCTAGTGACAGTGACTATGTACACCTCCTCCCTGTAGGTTGTCTAGTAATCTGGCCTACTACTATTGTGTGAACAGGGAGTACAGGTGGGGGCAGGGCATGAAATAGGGTGCAGGCCAGGCAGCAGGCTGTTAGCCAGCCTGCCAGCATAGTGGAGTCTGCTCAGCATAGGCGGAGTCTGCTCAGCTCAGCTATCCCCATTGAGACCGTGTCTGTGCCTCGACCTGGGTTGGGCATAACTAAACAGGCGGTGTTCGCCTTAGCAATCTCACTAGGATAAAGACCTCCTCCATTCCTGCCATTATTGAAAGAGATCGTGATACCTCACATCTCAAAATAGGGCCATTCAATGTTAGATCCCTTACTTCAAAGGCAATTATAGTCAATGAACTAATCACTGATCATAATCTTGATGTGATTGGCCTGACTGAAACATGGCTTAAGCCTGATGAATTTACTGTGTTAAATGAGGCCTCACCTCCTGGTTACACTAGTACCCATATCCCCCGTGCATTCCGCAAAGGCGGAGGTGTTGCTAACATTTCCGATAGCAAATTTCAATCTACAATTTTTTTTAAACGTTTTCCTCTTTTGAGCTTCTAGTCATGAAATCTACGCAGCCTACTCAATCACTTTTTATAGCCACTGTTTACAGGCCTCCTGGGCCATATACAGCGTTCCTCACAGAGTTCCCTGAATTTCTATTGGACCTTGTAGTCATAGCAGATAATATTCAAATTTTTGGTGACTTTAATATTCACATGGAAAAGTCCACAGACCCACTCCAAAAGGCTTTTGGAGCCATCATCGACTCAGTGGGTTTTGTCCAACATGTCTCTGGACCTACTCACTGTCACAGTCATACTCTGGACCTAGTTTTGTCCCATGGAATAAATGTTGTGGATCTTAATGTTTTTCCTCATAATCCTGGACTATCGGACCACCATTTTATTACGTTTGCAATTGCAACAAATAATCTGCTCAGACCCCAACCAAGGAACATCAAAAGTCGTGCTATAAATTCACAGACAACACAAAGATTATTTGATGCCTTTCCAGACTCCCTCTGCCTACCCAAGGATGTCAGAGGACAAAAATCAGTTAACCACCTAACTGAGGAACTCAATTTACCCTTGCGCAATTAATCAAATCAAATCAAATTTTATTTGTCACATACACATGGTTAGCAGATGTTAATGCGAGTGTAGTGAAATGCTTGTGCTTCTAGTTCCGACAATGCAGTAATAACCAACAAGTAATCTAACTAACAATTCCAAAACTACTGTCTTATACACAGTGTAAGGGGATAAAGAATATGTACATAAGGATATATGAATGAGTGATGGTACAGAGCAGCATAGGCAAGATACAGTAGAAGATATCGAGTACAGTATATACAGTGCCTTGCGAAAGTATTCGGCCCCCTTGAACTTTGCAACCTTTTGCCACATTTCAGGCTTCAAACATAAAGATATAAAACTGTGTTTTTTTGTGAAGAATCAACAACAAGTGGGACACAATCATGAAGTGGAACGACATTTATTGGATATTTCAAACTTTTTTAACAAATCAAAAACTGAAAGATTGGGCATGCAAAATTATTCAGCCCCTTTACTTTCAGTGCAGCAAACTCTCTCCAGAAGTTCAGTGAGGATCTCTGAATGATCCAATGTTGACCTAAATGACTAATGATGATAAATACAATCCACCTGTGTGTAATCAAGTCTCCGTATAAATGCACCTGCACTGTGATAGTCTCAGAGGTCCGTTAAAAGCGCAGAGAGCATCATGAAGAACAAGGAACACACCAGGCAGGTCCGAGATATAGTTGTGAAGAAGTTTAAAGCCGGATTTGGATACAAAAAGATTTCCCAAGCTTTAAACATCCCAAGGAGCACTGTGCAAGCGATAATATTGAAATCTACCAAGACCTGGCCGTCCCTCTAAACTTTCAGCTCATACAAGGAGAAGACTGATCAGAGATGCAGCCAAGAGGCCCATGATCAATCTGGATGAACTGCAGAGATCTACAGCTGAGGTGGGAGACTCTGTCCATAGGACAACAATCAGTCGTATATTGCACAAATCTGGCCTTTATGGAAGAGTGGCAAGAAGAAAGCCATTTCTTAAAGATATCCATAAAAAGTGTCATTTAAAGTTTGCCACAAGCCACCTGGGAGAAACACCAAACATGTGGAATAAGGTGCTCTGGTCAGATGAAACCAAAATTGAACTTTTTGGCAACAATGCAAAATGTTATGTTTGGCGTAAAAGCAACACAGCTCATCACCCTGAACACACCATCCCCACTGTCAAACATGGTGGTGGCAGCATCATGGTTTGGGCCTGCTTTTCTTCAGCAGGGACAGGGAAGATGGTTAACATTGATGGGAAGATGGATGGAGCCAAATACAGGACCATTCTGGAAGAAAACCTGATGGAGTCTGCAAAAGACCTGAGACTGGGACGGAGATTTGTCTTCCAACAAGACAATGATGATCCAGCACCTGAGGTGCTGACTTGCAGCACCCTCAACAACTACTGTGATTATTATTATTTGACCATGCTGGTCATTTATGAACATTTTAACATCTTGGCCATGTTCTGTTATAATCTCCACCCGGCACAGCCAGAAGAGGACTGGCCACCCCTCATAGCCTGGTTTCTTCCTAGGTTTGGGCCTTTCTATGGAGTTTTTCCTAGCAACCGTGCTTCTACACCTGCATTGCTTGCTGTTTGGGGTTTTAGGCTGGGTTTCTGAACAGCACTTTGAGATATCAGCTGATGTACGAAAGGCTATATAAATACATTTGATTTGATTTGAGCACACACCATTGCGGGGCCCCAGTGTTGAGGATTAACGTAGTGGAGGGGTTGTTTCCTACATTCACCACGTGGGGGTGGCCCGTCAGGAAATCCAGGACCCAGTTGCACAGGGCAGGGTTCAGACCCAGGGCACTGAGCTTAAAGATGAGCTTGGAGGGTACTATGGTGTTGAATGCTGAGCTGTTGTCAATGAACAGCATTCTTACATAGGTATTCCTCTTGTCCAGATGGGATAGGGCAGTGTGCAGTGCGATAGCGATTGCATCATCTGTGAATCTATTGGGGTGGTAAGCAAATTGAAGAGGGTCTAGGGTGACAGATAAGGTAGAGGTGGTATGATCCTTAACTAGCCTGTCAAAGCACTTCATGATGACAGAAGTGAGTGCTACAGGGCGATAGTCATTTAGTTCAGTTACCTTTGCTTTCTTGTGAACAGGAACAATGGTGGACATCCTGAAGCAAGTGGGGACAGCAGACTGGGATAAGGAGAGATTGAATATGTCCGTAAACAGTCCAGCCATAGGAAGAGAGCAGCAGAATGGAGTCGTGATCTGATTTGCCAGAGAGGGCTGGGGAGGGCCTTGTAGGCATCCCCGGAAGAGAGGGTAACAATGGTTGAGAGTTTTTGAAGCTACAGGCAATGAATGTGTTGATAGAACGTCGGTAGCGTTTTCCTCAGATTTCCTTTATAAAAATCCCCAGCTACAATAAATGCGGTCTCAGGATATGTGGTTTTCCAGTTTCCATTGTAGTTCCTTGAGGGCCCAGATATTGCTGTCTCATCGGTAAGAAGAGGTTGTGGGCCTAATTTCCATTGGGATCACATACTGAAAATGATTGCATAACCATCAAATGAATCAGTCTACACCAGAGTGCCCATGACACTTGATTTCTCCCTGCAGCTTTATAGAGGACCTCAATGCAAACAGATCTCTTGAATGTTTTGTATATGTACCATCCACAATTTTGGTATCTTTTGCCCGATGTATCATTTTATTTTTTTTGAATTGTCAAATCAAAAATTCCTTTATAAGACACTGCGAAGTACAGTGTGTATGCTATAACTTCCTCCTCAAGGCTCAGAGTAATCCTTTATTTACAGGACTTCACACAGAGGTAAGTTGCACTGGGATCAGCGCTCACTCCTTGCTAAGGCAGAGGTCTTAACACTGAGTAACTGACTGTTTTCTATTTGACAGGCGGACTACAGCATGTGACTGTCACATGAGGACAGTGAAACCCTGGTTGTGTTCAGTAGGGGGCACTGTAGCAAAACTTTTAAATAAAAAATAAAATGAATGTTTCCCTCCCTGTTTCAGTCAATGTTTACCCATTTAGTAATGAACACGACCCTGACTTTCAACACATCGTGTCTCTGTTTCCTACATGGGCTGATTGACAGGACAGTGGCCTTCATCTTAAGCATGTGAGGCATGTGACCATGTGACCCCTCTCACCATGCTGACCCCTTCTCAGTTTTCATAAGGGGCCCTTATCTGGCACAAGGTGGGAAGGATATCCAAACTCTTGTATCTCGTGTTGGAGATTAAAGTTAAATTGACATGACAAAATGACAGACCCAATGAAATGGAAGTTAAAACACATACCTATATCTCTATGACAGACCACTCTGGTATAATTCCATTCACGTAGGTTACCGTCTGTCTGTCATTGTTAAGAGTAACCTATCTCTTTGTGTACCTCTGTGGAGCCTGTTTGCCTGTGACTCTCTCATGCTATTAATAAAACATACCACTCCTCCTACTGTCTGTGATGTCGCTATGGCTACCACTGACCTTCAGTGGGGACAGTCTATAAAAGGTCCTTTCTGGAAAGTAAGGAAGGGAATCCAGAACACAGAAATAGAATCACAAACAATTCCATTGGTTCCATATTCCATTTCATGTTAATATCTTACCTTTAATGTAATGCTATAAATAGCCAGTTTTAGCAACAAGTACAGTTTAAAAGTGGTAAATGTGTGATTCTGAAAACAACCTAGCACCAGAAACAGTCTGGGAGTCCCTCTCTCTCTCTCTCTCTCTCTCTCTCTCTCTCTCTCTCTCTCTCTCACACACACACACACACACACACACAGAAAGTACAACATTATAGAATAAAATGTGTTTTGTATTCAGAAACAGTTTCTTGTTTGTAGGACACAGACTAGTGTATCTGTTAGATTCAAAGAACAAAATTGAACCATTTCAGTATCTTGGAGCACTGTTTAAACTACAAAGTAGCTGCCAATATGTTGGTGTTGAGACATTGATGTCACAAGGCTCACTGAAAGACGTAAAGAAGACACTACAGGGATCACCAGAGCGATAGACTCCATTCTATTGGCACATTGTCAGTACTGCCAATACTTATGACCACCAACAAGGTAAATGTCCTAGCAGTCCCTGGTACCTGCAGCTGCATAGAGAAGAAGGCTAATGGAAGGCAGCTGAGGTGGCTATACTGGAGCCTGATTGGTCCGGTCGGACAGATTATCTCACATACCATACTGGAGCCTGAT
Source organism: Oncorhynchus kisutch (assembly GCF_002021735.2). NCBI lineage: Eukaryota > Metazoa > Chordata > Actinopteri > Salmoniformes > Salmonidae > Oncorhynchus > Oncorhynchus kisutch. The sequence goes on along the minus strand of NC_034179.2, from coordinate 8,513,072 downwards.
TGGTCCGGTCGGACAGATTACCTCACATACCGTACTGGAGACTGATTGGTCCGGTCGGACAGATTACCTCACATACCGTACTGGAGACTGATTGGTCTGGTCGGACAGATTACCTCACATACCGTACTGGAGCCTGATTGGTCTGGTCGGACAGATCACCTCACATACCGTACTGGGGACTGATTGGTCTGCTCGGACAGATTACCTCACATACCGAACTGGGGACTGATTGGTCTGGTCGGACAGATTACCTCACATACCTTAATGGAGACTGATTGGTCCGGTCGGACAGATTACCTCACATACCGTACTGGAGACTGATTGGTCTGGTCGGCCAGGTGGCCTGATTACCTCACATACCTTAATGGAGACTGATTGGTCCGGTCGGCCAGATTACCTCACATACCGTACTGGAGCCTGATTGGTCCGGTCGGACAGATTACCTCACATACCGTACTGGAGCCTGATTGGTCCGGTCGGACAGATTACCTCACATACCGTACTGGAGCCTGATTGGTCTGGTCGGACAGATCACCTCACATACCGTACTGGGGACTGATTGGTCTGGTCGGACAGATTACCTCACATACCGTACTGGAGACTGATTGGTCCGGTCGGACAGATTACCTCACATACCGTACTGGAGCCTGATTGTTCCGGTCGGACAGATCACCTCACATACCGTACTGGAGACTGATTGGTCTGGTCGGCCAGGTGGCCAGATTACCTCGCATACCTTAATGGAGACTGCCTGCTCTGCTCTGGGATCACATAAACATTTTGAATATATGAATAGGAATGTCAGAAATACATAAATGTGCAGTAAATGCCATCACGATTCGTAAAGCAGGCAGAGTCATTCAATAGAATACTAAAACATAAAATGCTGATGAATTCCTTTATTCCTGCACCAGCCAGAGATGGCATTTATTGGGAATATCAGTAGATTGATACTAACATGTGTAATTAAATAGAACTTCCTTTCAGTCTGCTTTCAGCATTCCCAGACCCTGGCTAAATCCTGGTTTGGTATTGTAATGAATCATGAGATTCCTTTAAGTAACTCAACACCGCCACCCTGTGGCCATCATTGAGCGGAGGACACGGTTAATATATATATATTTTGTTTCACAAGCGAAGCGTTCAAATGTGATAATAACATGGTAGTAGCGTTGTAATAATTAATAGCATGTTTAAGGAAAACCCTATTTATAGAAAAATATTCAATACAGCAACAGTATTTTATGTATTTTTTTTATATTTGTAAAACATAGACAAACGTATTCCTGTTTATGTACATAATTGTTGCATAGTGATATCATGAAGACACGCATTGACAGAATGTAGATGTACAAACGGAACCCAAGAAGTTGTCAATTTCTACAATATTGCAATTTTGGCACAGAGATGCATATTATAAACCTTCCATCTGTCCGTTGTTTAAACAGTGTGTCGGTACGGCCCTATTCTTATATAAGATGTGTATTTTCTTCTCTAAGACAAGTCTTTCATCTAGCCCTGGACATGAAAAGAATCAAATATGACTTTTTGCTCCTCGCTAATTCAACCCAGCTGTAGTTCAGACACAATAACAAATGTGTCCGTTAACTTTAAAAACATTCTTCTCATTTTCCCCGCCCACTGGACCTTTACAGATATAATACGATTTAAAACCCATACTTCTTTCGATTTTCCCCCTCACCCCATCTGAAAATATCATGATCCAAGATCTAAAATAGTTTATTTAAAATATATTTTTAATTTTCCCATCCTCTTGTGGAAGGCAGTAGCTTACATACCCCACTTTTCTAATGCATTGTTGAAGAGTTACGAAAACACCCATGGAACTGTGATTTACTCACCTTTTTTTATCCATATATATATACACACCATTTATAAATATCAATAAGACTGCTAAATAGTCAAGTAATGATACTCGAACACACACACACACACACACACACACACACACACACACACACACACACACACACACACACACACACACACACACACACACACACACACACACACACACACACACACACACACAGACACAACACGCACACATTTTCATTTTTACACTCATCATTTGCTGCTGCTAGTCTGTTCTTTATGTTACTCATATTATTTATTATTATTTATTATTTATCCTGATGCCTAGTTACCTCATACCTCGGTACATTGGTCTGGTACTGGTGCTCCCTGTATATAGCTCCACATTGATCTGGTACTGGTACTCCCTGTATATAGCTCCACATTGATCTGGTACTTCCTGTATAGAGCTCCACATTGATCTGGTACTTCCTGTATAGAGCTCCACATTGATCTGGTACTGGTACTTCCTGTATAGAGCTCCACATTGATCTGGTACTGGCACTTCCTGTATATAGCTCCACATTGATCTGGTACTCCCTGTATATAGCTCCACATTGATCTGGTACTTCCTGTTTATAGCTCCACATTGATCTGGTACTTCCTGTTTATAGCTCCACATTGATCTGGTACTTCCTGTTTATAGCTCCACATTGATCTGGTACTTCCTGTTTATAGCTCCACATTGATCTGGTACTTCCTGTTTATAGCTCCATATTGATCTGGTACTTCCTGTTTATAGCTCCACATTGATCTGGTACTTCCTGTTTATAGCTCCACATTGATCTGGTACTTCCTGTTTATAGCTCCACATTGATCTGGTACTTCCTGTTTATAGCTCCACATTGATCTGGTACTTCCTGTTTATAGCTCCACATTGATCTGGTACTTCCTGTTTATAGCTCCACATTGATCTGGTACTTCCTGTTTATAGCTCCACATTGATCTGGTACTTCCTGTTTATAGCTCCATTCTTGTGTATTTTATTTTTTTCTTCTTGTGTTACTTTTTATTTGTATTTTTAAACTCTGCGTTGTTGGTTAAAGGCTTGTAAAAGCAACGCATTTTCACGGTAAAGTCTACACCAGTTGTATTCGTCGCATGTGACAAATAACATTTGATTTGATTTGTCGAGAAGGAACTTGCAAGTAAGCATTTGTTTGGACAGCGTATGCAATAAAACTTGAAACTCCAAAGTTGATTGCGGCACCAATAGCTAGCGTTACTTGTTGTTCAGACACAGGCCTATGTGTGACAGAAGCGTTAATAGAAAACCCATCATTGTTTTTGCAGTTTGGGTCACAACTAAGTCGGCACTTAAGAACCAGTGTATGTATGTATGTATGTTAGTAAGCTCCGACTTCAGATCTACCACCTCACAGTGAGGAACAATTCCTGACTGCATAAGGACCTCATGACGTCATCCTGTGTGTGCAGGAGCCAGGAGTGTAGAGGCCCTCTAACAGTGGTCATTAACAGTGGATGAAGATGAGTATTTATGGCCAAGGTGCATAATCCCACAGCCTTCCATTTTTAGCATCTTCATGATGTTTCATTGCGTCAACACAGTAACACTGACAAGCTGACAGAGGCTATCTGAGTCACTGAGAGGTGTATCAAGCCCTGTCTGTGTTGGTCATCTACCCAAGAATAATATAATTATAAGTGTCTAATAGTAAAATATTTATTTGTTGTCAAATTGATTGGTTATCTACATCTTACTATTAGATGCGAGGCAATTGGTATATACTGTAGCTGATTCACGACTTCCATTTCGACACGGTAATGAAGGAATGCAGATTAGTGTCAACATAGCCTAGGGCCTACTCGGTCTAAATCAGAAATCTGGTGCAATGTGTGTGAACTGTAATAGCCTAACCAGCATTGTCGTCATCTGAAGGTATCATACATGTCTGACTGACCTTAATAAGACAGAAATGACCTGAGGAAACATCTTATCTAGTTCCCTTCTTCATCGGGAGGTCATGAAAATAGTTTTGGGTAACATCGGGTCAGGTGTCACATTTATTCAGATTAAGTCCTACGGAAGCTGTTGTTTCTTATTATTTTCTTATTATTTTATTATTTAAGCCCTGACGTGCTTGACTTGGAATTTCGGTAAAGTAATCAATACACAATGACGGAATGGCCGTGGCGTGGGATGCCGTGTTTGCGTTTCACAGTATGTGTGTCAGGATAAATTAAAGAGACCTTTCATGGTGTTAAATGAACTAAAGCGCGTATGTCATTTGGTTTCGCCACAGTCTCGACAGAGCTTGACTTTTTAAAGAAACGGGCCGCGTAGCCTGCTGAAGGGCGTTCCTCTCCACACATGCGCACTACCCTACTTCATCCATTGACTGTGAGAGGAGAGAGGAGTGGGAGGCAAAACTTGCATCCATGGAACTGGAGTGGAGAGGTAATGCGCATCAAGGCAACAAGTAGACTTCTATATTTAAAGGTTGCTGAGAATCAACTTGGGGTAGTTTTAGAGAGTAGGCAAATCAAGTGTCGAAGTCTGGTGCGCAAAACGTTGTTTTCTAACAGGGCAAATTGACCTGATCGCAATGCTACCAGCTCGCTGGCGAGGGAAGAGCGCTCCCTTTCTCCCAGCCCAGTGGATTGTAGCAAATTCTATTGTGATGCTAAAGTAGTGTCGGAGGAGGAAGAGGGGCTGACAAACGATCAAAAGTGAATCTATCTACATGTTCAGTAAACGTGACTATTTTTTTGTCGTTTGTTCTATCCATTTAATGTTATTTTGTGGGCTGTTTAATTCTCATCACTTGTTGCTGACTGTTGGAACGAAAGTGAACTTGTTTAAACTAGACTGCCGTTAGATTGGCAAACCATGTTTCATTTGCTGACTTAATATTCGGTGATGCTAGGAAATGATTTATCCTTCAGGAGTGGACTTTACCCTCTTGCTATGCTCTTCGGGAAGACTTTAAGAAAAGGAGAAGATAAAAATCGGTTCTTCCATCTTATCGGCTTCATTTCCCCTATGCAGTGGGTCTGTTGGACTGAATAGGACCGAGCCACCAGGCTAGGCTACCTCGGCGGTGCTAGTGATTATGGATAGCAGTCTCCCCAGCTACAGCACAGTCATACACCGAGGAAAGGCGCTGCTTCTGGAGGCTCGGCTCCTGGGTGGGGCACCCTGGGGGTTTCAGCTCAAAGGAGGTCTGGAACATGGAGAGGAGTTAATCATCTCAAAGGTAAGGAAGGTGTGTGCGTGCGTGCGTGTGTGTTCATGTGTATGTGTGTGTGTGTGTGTGCTTGTGTGTGTTCATGTGTGTGTGTGTGTGTGTGTGTATTGTGTGTGTGTCAGGTGTTGCCTACCACCTCCTTCCTAACTAATCCTCCTTCCCCAAGTTTTTATATTACATTCAGTCCTATGGCTCATAGCTATTGCTATGAACACAGCTGTCTATAATATTGATGAAGAGTCCCCGAGGGCAACATTGTTACTTCCCCAGGAGAGTGTCTTGTGACAGTGTTACAATGTCTGATAAAATGTGCTTTTTCCTAGAAGAGGGTTGAGCAATTTTGATTCAAATATTATTCAAATCCGCACTACATGTTGCAACAAATACCTGTACCAACAAAATCATAACAAGGAACGCTATCCTTGATAAGTCAGATATTCATGTGCGTATTTCCATCTGCCTCATCAAGAGTAGATTCATGTTTTTAGTTAGTAGCAGACTGAATACCGATCCAGTGAATAAATCTTAACCAAACACAGTTGATTATTTAATTCTGACCCAGTGTTGAAGAATGGGGCCATTCACCATGCCTGCATGGTTCCCTGGTAAACCTCTTTGCTGGTGCAGACAAAAGTATGTCAACTAAATCTAAATCTAAATCAACGTTTATTGGTCGTGTAGACAGTTTAGCAGATGTAATAGCAGAATTGTAGCAGATGTGCAGTATACTTCTTGTGTTACTAGCTCCCAACAGTGCAGTATACTTCTTGTGTTACTAGCTCCCAACAGTGCAGTATACTTCTTGTGTTACTAGCTCCCAACAGTGCAGTATACTTCTTGTGTTACTAGCTCCCAACAGTGCAGTATATTGCTTATGTTACTAGCTCCTGTCAAACAAGTACACAAATAAATAATGAAAAACTAGAAACAAGAAATCAAAAATGTTAGAATGAATCCAATGAATAACCCAAATAACACTGTTTCACTAGTCCAAATGTAATCTATGGGGGGGGGGGGGTCAATATAAATAGACCGGGTGGCCATTTGATTAATTGTTCAGCAGTCTTATGGCTTGGGGGCAGAAGCGGTTAAGGAGCCTTTTGGTCCTAGACCTGGAGCTCTGGTACCGTGCGGTAGCAGAGAGAATAGTCTATGACTTGGGTGACTGGAGTCTTTGACAATTTTTTGGGCCTTCCTCTGACACCGCCTAGTATATAGGACCTGGATGTCAGGAAGCTTGATCCCGGTGATGTAATGGGCCATACTCACTACCCTCTGTAGCGCCTTTCGTTCAGATGCCGAGCTGTTGCCATACCAGACGCTGATGCAACCGGTCAGGATGCTCTCGATGGTGCAGCTGTATAACATTTTGAGGATCTGGGGACTCATGCCAAACTGTCTGGGGACTCATGCCAAACTGTTGGTGTGTTTGGACCATGATAGTTCGATGGTGATGTGAACACCAAGAAACTTGAAACTCTTGACCCGCTCCACTTCAGCCCCGTCGAGGTTAATGGGGGCCTGTTCGGCCCGCCTTTTCCTATAGTCCACGATTAGCTCCTTTGTCTTGCTCACATTGAGGGAGAGGTTGTTGTCCTGGCACCACACTGCCAGGTCTCTGACCTCCTCCCTATAGGCTGTTTCATTATTGTCAGTGATCAGGCCTACCACTGTTGTGTTGTTGGCAAACTTAATGATGGTGTTGGAGTCATGTTTGGCCACGCAGTCGTGGGTGAACAGGGAGTATAGGAGGGGGCTAAGCACGCACCCCTGAGGTGCCCTCGAGGATCAGCGTGGCAGATGTGTTGTTGCCTACCCTTAACACCTGGGGGTGGCCCGTCAGGAAGTCCAGGATCCAGTTGCAGAGGGAGGTGTTTAGTCCCAGGGTCCTTAGCTTAGTGATGAGCTTTGTGGGCAATATGATGTTGAACGCTGAGCTGTAGTAGATGCGAATTGGAGTGGGTCTAGGGTTTCAGGGATGATAGTGTTGATGTGAGCCATGACCAGCCTTTCAAAACACTTCATGGCTACCGACGTGAGTGCTACTGGGCAGTAGTCATATAGGCATGTTACCTTCGCATTCTTGGGCACAGGGACTATGGTGGTCTTCTTGAAACGTGTGTATTACAGAACTTGGTCAGGGTGAGGTTGAAAATGTCAGTGAAGACACTTGCCAGTTGGTCCGGGCATGCTCTGAGTACACGTCCTGGTAATCCGTCTGACCCATGTTTAAAGGTCTTACGGAGAGCGTGATCACATCGGCTACGGAGGGCGTGATCACACAGTCGTCAACAACAGCTGGTGCTCTCATGCATGCTTCAGTGTTGCTTGCCTCAGAGCGAGCATAAAAGGCATTTAGCTTATCTGGTAGGCTCGGGTCACTGGGCAGCTCGCGGATGGGTTTCCCTTTGTAGTCTGTAAAATTAGAGCCGGGGTAGTAGGATTCAATCTTAGTCCTGTATTGTCGCTTTAACCAACCCCAGGCAGTTAACCCACTGTTCCCCGGGCGCCGAAGACGTGGATGTCGATTAAGGCAGCCCCCCCGCACCTCTCTAATTCAGAGGGGTTGGGTTAAATGCGGAAGACACATTTCAGTTGAAGGCATTCAGTTGTACAACTGACTAGGTATCCCCCTTTCCCTTTCCATCCCCTCCGGCGCCATTATATAATAGCGTCGGAGGGCTATGTCAAGAATCCAGTATATACACCGTGTGTATAAACAGTGTAAGAATATGCAGATAGATAGATATTAGATATATTAGAATGAGCTATGTGAGAATACAGTAAATAAATACACAGCTATAAAAAAAACAGGAAGTGTCCAGTGTTTAATGTTTCTGTGTGTGTGTGTGTGTGTGTGTGTGTGTGTGTGTGTGTGTGTGTGTGTGTGTGTGTGTGTGTGTGTGTGTGTGTGTGTGTGTGTGTGTGTGTGTATATATGTGAGTACAGGAGTCAGCTTGTGTATGAGGTGTGTATGATGTGTGATTTGTGTAAGTGAGTATCTTTGTCTCTTACTACAGAAGATAGCTTGATGGCTGTTCAACAGTCTGATGGCCTGGAGATAGAATCTGTTCAATATTCTGATGACCTGGAGATTGAAGCTGTTCAACAGTCTGATGGCCTGGAGATCAATCAATCAAATGTATTTATAAAGCCCTTTTAACATCAACTGATGTCACAAAGTGCTGTACAGAAACCCAGTCTAAAATGACAAAACAGCAAGAAATGCAGATGTAGAAGCATAGTGGCTAGGAAAAACTCCCTAGAAAGGCAGGAACCTAGGAAGAAACCTAGAGAGGAACCAGGCTCTGAGGGGTGGCCAGTCCTCTTCTGGCTGTGCCGGGTGGAGATTATAACAGAACATGGTCAAGATGTTCAAAGGTTCATAGATGACCAGCAGGGTCAAATAATAATAATCACAGTGGTTGTAGAGGGTGCAACAGGTCAGCACCTCAGGAGTAAATGTCAGTTGGCTTTTCATGGCATGGTCCTAGGGCTCAGGTCCTCCGAGAGAAGAGAAAAAGAGAGAGAGTTAAGAGAGAGCATACTTAAATTCACACAGGACACCAGATAAGACAGGAGAAATACTCCAGATATAACAAACTAACCCTAGCCCCCCGACACATAAACTACTGCAGCATAAATACTGGAGGATGAGACAGGAGGGGTCAGGAGACACTGTGGCCCCGTCTGACAATACCAGACAGGGCCAACCAGGCAGGATATAACCCCACCCACTTTGCCAAAGCACAGCCCCCACACCACTAGAGGGATATCTTCAAACCACCAACTTACGACCCTGAGACAAGGCCGAGTATATCCCACAAAGATCTCCCCCACGTCACGAAACCGAGGGGGGCGCCAACCCGGACAGGAAGATCACGTCAGTGACTCAACCCACTCAAGTGACGCACCCCTCCTGGGATGGCATGGAAGAACACCAGTAAGCCAATGACTCAGCCCTGTAACAGGGTCAGAGTGGAGAGAGGGGAACCAGCCAGGCAGAGACAGCAAGGGTTTTTCGTCACTCCAGTGCCTTTCTGTTCACCTTCAAACCCCTGGGCCAGACTACACTCAATCATAGGACCTACTGAAGAGATGAGTCTTGAATAAAGACTTAAAGGTCGAGACCAAGTCTGCATCTCTCACATGGATAGGCAGACCGTTCCATAAAAATGTAGCTATATGCCTCCAGCTGTTTACTTAGAAATTCTAGGGACAATAAGGAGGCCTGCGTCTTGTGACCGTAGCGTACATGTAGGTATGTACGGCAGGACCAATCGGAGACATACAGTAGGTAGGAGCAAGCCCATGTAATGCTTTGTAGGTTAGCAGTAAAACCTTGAAATCAGCCCTAGCCTGAACAGGAAGCCAGTGTAGAGAGGCTAGCACTGGAGTAATATGATCACATTTTTTGGTTCTAGTCAAGATTCTAGCAGTCATGTTTAGCACTAACTGAAGTTTATTTAGTGTTTTATCCGGGTAGCCGGAAAGTAGAGCATTGCAGTAGTCTAATCTAGAAGTGACAAAAGCATGGATACATTTTTCTGCATCATTTTTGGACAGAAAGTTTCAGATTTTTGCAATGTTACGTAGATGGAAAAAAGCTGTCCTTGAAACAGTCTTGATATGTTCGTCAAAAGAGAGATCAGGGTCCAGAGTAATGCCAAGGTCCTTCACAGTTTTTTTTTGAGACAACTGTACAACCATCAAAATTAATGGTCAGATCCAACAGAAGAGCTCTTTGTTTCTTGGGACCTAGAGCTAGCATCTCCGTTTTGTCCAAGTTTAAAAGTGAAAGATTTGCCGTCATCCTCTTCCATATGTCTGAAACACAGGCTTCCAGGGAGGGCAATTTTGGGGCTTCACCATGTTTCATCGAAATGTACAGCTGTGTATCGTCCACATAGTAGTGAAAGTTAACATTGTGTCTCAAAATGACATCACCAAGAGGTAAAATATATAGTGAAAACAATAGTGGTCCTAAAACGGAACCTTGAGAAACACCGACATTTACAGTTAATTTGTCAGAGGACAAACCATTCACAGAGACAAACTGATATCTTTCCGTCTGATAAGATCTAAACCAGGCCAGAACTTGTCTGTGTAGACCAATTTGGGTTTCCAATCTCTCCAAAAGAATGTGGTGATCGATGGTATCAAAAGCAGCACTAAGGTCTAGGAGCACGAGGACAGATGCAGAGCCTTGGTATAACGCCATTAAAGGTAATTTACCACCTTTTCGAGTGCAGTCTCAGTGCTATGATGGGTCTAAAACCAGACTGAAGCGTTTCGTATACATTGTTTATCTTCAAGACGGCAGTGAGTTGCAACAGCTTTTTCAATTTTCTTTGAGAGGAATGGGAGATTCGATATAGGCCGATAGTTTTTAATATTTTCTGGGTCATGGTTTGGCTTTTTCAAGAGAGCCTTTATTACTGCCACTTTTAGTGAGTTTGGTACACATCCGGTGGATAGAGAGCCATTTATTATGTTCAACATAGGAGGGCCAAGCACAGGAAGCAGCTCTTTCAGTAGTTTAGTTGGAATAGAGTCCAGTAGGCAGCTTGAAGGTTTAGAGGCCATGACTATTTCCATCAATGTGTCAAGAGATATACTATTAAAAAACTTGAGTGTCTCCGTTGATCCTAGGTCCTGGCAGTTTGTGCAGACTCAGGACAACTGAGCTTTGGAGGAATACACAAATTTAAAGAGGAGTCCGTAATTTGTTTTCTAATGATCATTATCTTTTCGTCAAAGAAGTTCATGAATTTATCACTGCTGAAGTGAAAGCCATGCTCTCTTGGGGAATGCTGCTTTTTAGTTCGCTTTGCGACAGTATCAAAAATATATTTTGTATTGTTCTTTTTCTCCTCAATTAAGTTGGAAAAATAGGATGATCGAGCAGCAGTGAGGGCTCTTCGATACTGCACGGTACTGTCTTTCCAAGCTAATCAGAAGACTTCCTGTTTGGTGTAGCACCATTTCCATTCCAATTTTCTGGAAGCTTGCTTTAGGGCTCGGGTATTTTCTGTATACCAGGAAGCTTGTTTCTTCTGACAAAAGTTTTTTGTTTTTAGGGGTGCGACTGCATCTAGGGTATTACGCAAGGTTAAATTTAGTTCCTCAGTTAGGTGGTTAACTGATTTTTGTCCTCTGATGTCCTTGGGTAGGTGGAGGGAGTCTGGAAGGGACTTTTGATGATCCTTGGTTGGGGTCTGAGCAGATTGTTATTATTTATTTTTTTTGTCGAATTTTTACCCCCTTTTTCTCCCCAATTTCGTGGTATCCAATTGTTAGTGGCTACTATCTTGTCTCATCGCTACAACTCCCATACGGGCTCGGGAGAGACGAAGGTTGAAAGTCATGCGTCCTCCGATACACAAACCAAGCCGCACTGCTTCTTAACACAGCGCGCATCCAACCCGGAAGCCAGCCGCACCAATGTGTCCGAGGAAACACCGTGCACCTGGCGACCTTGGTTAGCATGCACTGTGCCCGGCCCGCCACAGGAGTCGCTGGTGCGCGATCTCAGTAGATTATTTGTTGCGATTGCAAACGTAAATAAAATGGTGGTCCGATAGTCCAGCATTATGAGGAAAAACATTAAGATCCACAATATTTATTCCACGGGACAAAACTAGGTTTACCCATATCTAATACTGGACTGGACAATGAGGATATAGACCCATATCTAATACTGGACAATGAGGATATAGACCCATATCTAATACTGGACAATGAGGATATAGACCCATATCTAATACTGGACTGGACAATGAGGATATAGACCCATATCTAATACTGGACAATGAGGATATAGACCCATATCTAATACTGGACAATGAGGATATAGACCCATATCTAATACTGGACTGGACAATGAGGATATAGACCCATATCTAATACTGGACTGGACAATGAGGATATAGACCCATATCTAATACTGGACAATGAGGATATAGACCCATATCTAATACTGGACTGGACAATGAGGATATAGACCCATATCTAATACTGGACAATGAGGATATAGACCCATATCTAATACTGGACAATGAGGATATAGACCCATATCTAATACTGTACTGGACAATGAGGATATAGACCCATATCTAATACTGGACTGGACAATGAGGATATAGACCCATATCTAATACTGGACAATGAGGATATAGACCCATATCTAATACTGGACAATGAGGATATAGACCCATATCTAATACTGGACAATGAGGATATAGACCCATATCTAATACTGGACAATGAGGATATAGACCCATATCTAATACTGGACAATGAGGATATAGACCCATATCTAATACTGGACAATGAGGATATAGACCCATATCTAATACTGGACAATGAGGATATAGACCCATATCTAACACTGGACAATGAGGATATAGACCCATATCTAATACTGTACTGGACAATGAGGATATAGACCCATATCTAATACTGGACTGGACAATGAGGATATAGACCCATATCTAATACTGGACAATGAGGATATAGACCCATATCTAATACTGGACAATGAGGATATAGACCCATATCTAATACTGTACTGGACAATGAGGATATAGACCCATATCTAATACTGGACAATGAGGATATAGACCCATATCTAATACTGGACAATGAGGATATAGACCCATATCTAATACTGGACAATGAGGATATAGACCCATATCTAACACTGGACAATGAGGATATAGACCCATATCTAATACTGTACTGGACAATGAGGATATAGACCCATATCTAATACTGGACTGGACAATGAGGATATAGACCCATATCTAATACTGGACAATGAGGATATAGACCCATATCTAATACTGTAATGGACAATGAGGATATAGACCCATATCTAATACTGTACTGGACAATGAGGATATAGACCCATATCTAATACTGGACAATGAGGATATAGACCCATATCTAATACTGGACAATGAGGATATAGACCCATATCTAATACTGGACAATGAGGATATAGACCCATATCTAACACTGGACAATGAGGATATAGACCCATATCTAATACTGTACTGGACAATGAGGATATAGACCCATATCTAATACTGGACAATGAGGATATAGACCCATATCTAATACTGGACAATGAGGATATAGACCCATATCTAATACTGGACAATGAGGATATAGACCCATATCTAATACTGTACTGGACAATGAGGATATAGACCCATATCTAATACTGGACAATGAGGATATAGACCCATATCTAATACTGGACAATGAGGATATAGACCCATATCTAATACTGGACTGGACAATGAGGATATAGACCCATATCTAATACTGGACAATGAGGATATAGACCCATATCTAATACTGGACAATGAGGATATAGACCCATATCTAATACTGGACTGGACAATGAGGATATAGACCCATATCTAATACTGGACTGGACAATGAGGATATAGACCCATATCTAATACTGGACAATGAGGATATAGACCCATATCTAATACTGGACAATGAGGATATAGACCCATATCTAATACTGGACAATGAGGATATAGACCCATATCTAATACTGGACAATGAGGATATAGACCCATATCTAATACTGGACAATGAGGATATAGACCCATATCTAACACTGGACAATGAGGATATAGACCCATATCTAATACTGTACTGGACAATGAGGATATAGACCCATATCTAATACTGGACTGGACAATGAGGATATAGACCCATATCTAATACTGGACAATGAGGATATAGACCCATATCTAATACTGGACAATGAGGATATAGACCCATATCTAATACTGGACAATGAGGATATAGACCCATATCTAATACTGTACTGGACAATGAGGATATAGACCCATATCTAATACTGGACAATGAGGATATAGACCCATATCTAATACTGGACAATGAGGATATAGACCCATATCTAATACTGGACTGGACAATGAGGATATAGACCCATATCTAATACTGGACAATGAGGATATAGACCCATATCTAATACTGGACTGGACAATGAGGATATAGACCCATATCTAATACTGGACAATGAGGATATAGACCCATATCTAATACTGGACAATGAGGATATAGACCCATATCTAATACTGTACTGGACAATGAGGATATAGACCCATATCTAATACTGGACAATGAGGATATAGACCCATATCTAATACTGGACAATGAGGATATAGACCCATATCTAATACTGGACAATGAGGATATAGACCCATATCTAACACTGGACAATGAGGATATAGACCCATATCTAATACTGTACTGGACAATGAGGATATAGACCCATATCTAATACTGGACTGGACAATGAGGATATAGACCCATATCTAATACTGGACAATGAGGATATAGACCCATATCTAATACTGTAATGGACAATGAGGATATAGACCCATATCTAATACTGTACTGGACAATGAGGATATAGACCCATATCTAATACTGGACAATGAGGATATAGACCCATATCTAATACTGGACAATGAGGATATAGACCCATATCTAACACTGGACAATGAGGATATAGACCCATATCTAATACTGTACTGGACAATGAGGATATAGACCCATATCTAATACTGGACAATGAGGATATAGACCCATATCTAATACTGTACTGGACAATGAGGATATAGACCCATATCTAATACTGGACAATGAGGATATAGACCCATATCTAATACTGTAATGGACAATGAGGATATAGACCCATATCTAATACTGGACAATGAGGATATAGACCCATATCTAATACTGTACTGGACAATGAGGATATAGACCCATATCTAATACTGGACAATGAGGATATAGACCCATATCTAATACTGGACAATGAGGATATAGACCCATATCTAATACTGGACTGGACAATGAGGATATAGACCCATATCTAATACTGGACAATGAGGATATAGACCCATATCTAATACTGGACAATGAGGATATAGACCCATATCTAATACTGGACTGGACAATGAGGATATAGACCCATATCTAATACTGGACTGGACAATGAGGATATAGACCCATATCTAATACTGGACAATGAGGATATAGACCCATATCTAATACTGGACAATGAGGATATAGACCCATATCTAATACTGGACAATGAGGATATAGACCCATATCTAATACTGGACAATGAGGATATAGACCCATATCTAATACTGGACAATGAGGATATAGACCCATATCTAACACTGGACAATGAGGATATAGACCCATATCTAATACTGTACTGGACAATGAGGATATAGACCCATATCTAATACTGGACTGGACAATGAGGATATAGACCCATATCTAATACTGGACAATGAGGATATAGACCCATATCTAATACTGGACAATGAGGATATAGACCCATATCTAATACTGGACAATGAGGATATAGACCCATATCTAATACTGTACTGGACAATGAGGATATAGACCCATATCTAATACTGTACTGGACAATGAGGATATAGACCCATATCTAATACTGTACTGGACAATGAGGATATAGACCCATATCTAATACTGGACAATGAGGATATAGACCCATATCTAATACTGGACAATGAGGATATAGACCCATATCTAATTCTGGACAATGAGGATATAGACCCATATCTAATACTGTACTGGACAATGAGGATACTGTATGTGTCTGATCTGAGCTATCACAACAATGCATGTGATGGACAACACTTTGTCATCTGAGTTGTCAGTAGGTTTTGTGGATCTCATTCTATTGTTAATTTTAAATCAGGCTTGAACAGTATAACAGGCAGGGCTGGAGTAACATTTACATTTCTGTTAGAAAAGCATTCAAATATGACATGAAACTGCACTGTACACTGTGCGCTGCCTTCTATGGCACATGAGGACAGTTGACCTACAAAGATAACTCCTCCGTGAGTATGAACTCCACAGAGAGGCTTTGGAGGGTCTTATATTTTTCCTTTGTGAATCGTATCTAGTGTTGTAGCGCTGCTAGTGTCCGTGTTGTTTCAATACAGAATACTTGGCAAACACTTTTCTGTTTGCAAGTCATTTCATCTTTTCGGAGGAAACAACAGAAGACTGACATACAGTTGAAGGGGTGATGGTAAGACTACAGGAAGTGGTGATGGTAAGACTACAGGAAGTGGTGATGGTAAGACTACAGGAAGTGGTGATGGTAAGATTACAGGAAGTGGTGATGGTAAGAATACAGGAAGTGGTGATGGTAAGACTACAGGAAGTGGTGATGGTAAGACTACAGGAAGTGGTGATGGTAAAGACTACAGGAAGTGGTGATGGTAAGACTACAGGAAGTGGTGATGGTAAGATTGCAGGAAGTGGTGATGGTTAGACTACAGTAAGTGGTGATGGTAAGACTACAGTAAGTGGTGATGGTAAGACTACAGGAAGTGGTGATGGTAAGACTACAGGAAGTGGTGATGGTAAGACTACAGGAAGTGGTGATGGTAAGACTACAGGAAGGGGTGATGGTAAGACTACAGGAAGTGGTGATGGTAAGACTACAGGAAGTGGTGATGGTGGACTACAGGAAGGGGTGATGGTAAAGACTACAGGAAGGGGTAATGGTAAGATAACAGGAAGTGGTGATGGTAAGATAATAGGAAGTGGTGATGGTAAGACTACAGGAAGGGGTGATGGTAAGATAACAGGAAGTGGTGATGGTAAGATAACTGGAAGTGGTGATGGTAAGACTACAGGAAGGGGTGATGGTAAAGACTACAGGAAGGGGTGATGGTAAGGAAACAGGAAGGGGTGATGGTAAAGACTACAGGAAGTGGTGATGGTAAGGCAACAGGAAGGGGTGATGGTAAGGAAACAGGAAGGGGTGATGGTAAAGACTACAGAAAGGGGTGATGGTAAAGACTACAGGAAGTGGTGATGGTAAGGCAACAGGATGGGGTGATGGTAAGGAAACAGGAAGGGGTGATGGTAAAGACTACAGGAAGGGGTGATGGTAAGACTACAGGGATGTTGAGAGAGGGTGCATGGTAGAGAGAGAGAGAGCGGGTGTGGGGTAGAGGTCGACCGATTATGATTTTTCAACTTCGATACCTATTATTGGAGGACCAAAAAAAAGCCGATACCGATTAATCGGCCGATATAATGACAATTACAACAATTCTGAATTAACACTTTTATTTTAACTTAATATAATACATCAATAAAATCAATTTAGCCTCAAATAAATAATGAAACATGTTCAATTTGGTTTAAATAATGCAAAAACAAAGTGTTGGAGAAGAAAGTAAAAGTGCAATATGTGCCATGTAAAAAAGCTGATGTTTAAGTTCCTTGCTCAGAACATTGAGAACATATGAAAGCTGGTGATTCCTTTTAACATGAGTCTTCAATATTCCCAGGTAAGAAGTTTTAGGTTGAGGTTATTATAGGAATTATAGGACTATTTCTCTCTATGCCATTTGTATTTCATATACCTTTGACTATTGGATGTTCTTATAGGCACTATAGTATTGCCAGTGTAACAGTATAGCTTCCGTCCCTCTCCTCGCCCCTACCTGGGCTCGAACCAGAGACACATCGACAACAGCCACCCTCAAAGCATCGTTACCCATCGCTCCACAAAAGCTGCAGTCTTGCAGAGCAAGGGGAACAACTACTCCAAATCTCAGAGCGAGTGACGTCACTGATTAAAACGCTATTAGCGCGCACCCCGCTAACTAGCTAGCCATTTCACATCGGTTACACCAGCCTAATCTCTATACCATTTGTATTTCATATACCTTTGACTATTGGATGTTCTTATAGGCACTATAGTATTGCCAGCCTAATCTCGGGAGTTGAGGGATAGAGTGTGTGGGGTAGAGGGATAGAGGGTGTGGGGTAGAGGGATAGAGGGTGTGGGGGGGGTAGAGGGATAGAGTGTGTGGGCTAGAGGGATAGAGGGTGTGTGGGGGGGTAGAGGGATAGAGGGTGGGGTAGAGGGATAGAGAGGGTGTGGGGTAGAGGGATAGAGGGTTAGAGGGTGGGGTAGAGGGATAGAGGGTTAGAGGGTGGGGTAGAGGGATAGAGGGTGTGTGGGGGGTGTAGAGGGATAGAGGGTGGGGTAGAGGGATAGAGGGTGTGGGGTAGAGGGATAGAGGGTTAGAGGGTGGGGTAGAGGGATAGAGGGTTAGAGTGTGGGGTATAGGGATAGAGCGATAGAGGGTGGGGTAGAAGGATAGAGGGTGGGGTAGAGGGATAGAGGGTGGGGTAGAGGGATAGAGTGTGTGGGGTAGAGGGATAGAGGGTGTGGGGGGGTAGAGGGATAGAGTGTGTGTGGTAGAGGGATAGAGTGTGTGGGGGGGGGGGTAGAGGGATAGAGGGTGGGGTAGAGGGATAGAGGGTGAGGCAGAGGGATAGAGTGTGTGGGGTAGAGGGATAGAGTGTGTGGGGTAGAGGGATAGAGGGTGTGGGGGGGGTAGAGGGATAGAGTGTGTGGGGTAGAGGGATAGAGTGTGTGGGGGGGGTAGAGGGATAGAGGGTGTGGGGTAGAGGGTGTGGGGGCGGGGTGGAGGGATATAGTGTGTGGGGTAGAGGGATAGAGGGTGTGGGGGGGGTGGAGGGATAGAGTGTGTGGGGTAGAGGGATAGAGGGTGTGGGGGGGGTAGAGGGATAGAGTGTGTGGGGTAGAGGGATAGAGTGTGTGGGGTAGAGGGATAGAGGGTGTGGGGGGGTAGAGGGATAGAGTGTGTGGGGTAGAGGGATAGAGGGTGTGGGGGGGGGGTGGAGGGATAGAGTGTGGGGTAGAGGGATAGAGGGTGGGGTAGAGGGATAGAGGGTGAGGTAGAGGGATATAGAGGGTGTGGGGTAGAGGGATAGAGGGTTAGAGGGTGGGGGAGAGGGATAGAGGGCGGGATAGAGGGTGGGGTAGAGGGACAGAGAGGGTGTGGGGGGTGGGGTAGAGGGCGTGGGGGGTGGGATAGAGGGATAGAGGGTGTGGGGTAGAGGGTGTGGAGGGTGGGGTAGAGGGATAGAGTGTGTGGGGTGGGGTAGAGGGATAGAGAGGGTGTGGGGTAGAGGGATAGAGTGTGTGGGGGTGGGTTAGAGGGTGTGGGGTAGAGGGTTAGAGGGTGGGGTAGAGGGATAGAGGGCGGGATAGAGGGTGGGGTAGAGGGACAGAGAGGGTGTGGGGGGTGGGGTAGAGGGCGTGGGGGGTGGGATAGAGGGATAGAGGGTGTGGGGTAGAGGGTGTGGAGGGTGGGGTAGAGGGATAGAGTGTGTGGGGTGGGGTAGAGGGATAGAGAGGGTGTGGGGTAGAGGGATAGAGTGTGTGGGGGTGGGTTAGAGGGTGTGGGGTAGAGGGTTAGAGGGTGGGGTAGAGGGATAGAGCGATAGAGGGTGTGGGGTAGAGGGATAGAGTGTGTGGGGGTGGGGTAGAGGGATAGAGAGGGTGTGGGGTAGAGGGATAGAGTGTGTGGGGGGGGTAGAGGGATAGAGTGTGTGGGGTAGAGGGATAGAGGGTGGGGTAGAGGGATAGAGCGATAGAGGGTGTGGGGTAGAGGGATAGAGTGTGTGGGGGTGGGGTAGAGGGATAGAGAGGGTGTGGGGTAGAGGGATAGAGTGTGTGGGGGGGGGTAGAGGGATAGAGTGTGTGGGGTAGAGGGATAGAGGGTGGGGTAGAGGGATAGAGAGGGTGTGGGGTAGAGGGATAAAGTGTGGGGTAGAGGGATAGAGAGGGTGTGGGGTAGAGGGATAGAGGGTGGGGTAGAGGGATAGAGTGTGCGGCCGCGTGGCAGTGGGTAAATGTTATTGATCGTATTCTTTCAGCGCTGCACACACTAATCTGCCTTACTGCTTTACTGCAATCCAGACTGAAGGAGAATAGATACCCAATCCAGACTGAAGGAGAATAGATACCCAATCCAGACTGAAGGAGAATAGATACCCAATCCAGACTGAAGGAGAATAGATACCCAATCCAGACTGAAGGAGAATAGATACCCAATCCAGACTGAAGGAGAATAGATACCCAATCCAGACTGAAGGAGAATAGATACCCAATCCAGACTGAAGGAGAATAGATACCCAATCCAGACTGGAGGAGAAATAGATACCCAATCCAGACTGAAGGAGACTAGATACCCAGGAGGAGATGTCTGGCCTCCTGTGTCAGCACTTCTAATCTGATTTACTGCAGGAGGGTTGTGGGGTTGTCTGTGTCAGCACTACTAATCTGCTTTACTGCAGGAGGAGCTGTGGGGCCTCCTGTGTCAGCACTAGTAATCTGTTTTACTGCAGGAGGGTTGTGGGGCCTCCTGTGTCAGTACTACTAATCTGCTTTACTGCAGGAGGGCTGTGGGGCCTCCTGTGTCAGCACTAGTAATCTGATTTACTGCATGAGGGCTGTGGGGCCTCCTGTGTCAGCACTAGTAATCTGCTTTACTGCAGGAGGGCTGTGGGGCTTCCTGTGTCAGCACTAGTAATCTGATTTACTGCAGGAGGGCTGTGGGGCCTCCTGTGTCAGTACGACTAATCTGCTTTACTGCAGGAGGGCTGTGGGGCCTCCTGTGTCAGTACTACTAATCTGCTTTACTGCAGGAGGAGCTGTGGGGCCTCCTGTGTCAGCACTAGTAATCTGCTTTACTGCAGGAGGGCTATGGGGCCTCCTGTGTCAGTACTACTAATCTGCTTTACTGCAGGAGGGCTGTGGGGCCTCCTGTGTCAGCACTACTAATCTGCTTTACTGCAGGAGGGCTGTGGGGCCTCCTGTGTCAGCACTACTAATCTGCTTTACTGCAGGAGGGCAGTGGGGCCTCCTGTGTCAGCACTACTAATCTGCTTTACTGCAGGAGGGCAGTGGGGCCTCCTGTGTCAGCACTACTAATCTGCTTTACTGCAGGAGGGCAGTGGGGCCTCCTGTGTCAGCACTACTAATCTGCTTTACTGCAGGAGGGCAGTGGGGCCTCCTGTGTCAGCACTACTAATCTGCTTTACTGCAGGAGGGCAGTGGGGCCTCCTGTGTCAGCACTACCATTCTCACCAGCAGCAGTAGCAGCTCTGCCGGGTCAGGGCAGCCACACAGAGACATGCTTCCCCAGGCGGCTACACAGCAGAGAGGCCCGGGGGAGCACAGAGACAGAACCGTGACAGGGCCGGAGAGCAGGGCCAGAACAGAACCGCGACAGGGCCAGAGAGCAGGACCAGAACAGAACCGCGACAGGGCCAGAGAGCAGGGATAGAGACAGAACCATGACAGCGACAGAGAGCAGGGCCAGAGACAGAACCATGACAGGGCCAGAGAGCGGGGCCACAGACAGAACCATGACAGGGCCAGAGAGCAGGGCCAGAGACAGAACCATGACAGGGCCAGAGAGCGGGGCCACAGACAGAACCATGACACGGCCAGAGAGCAGGGCCACAGACAGAACCATGACAGGGCCAGAGACAGAACCATGACAGGGCCAGTCTTGTGTGGTATAGGTCAGAGAGCTAGGCATGCTAGTCTTGTGTGGTATAGGCCAGAGAGCTAGGCATGCTAGTCTGTGTGGTATAGGCCAGAGAGCTAGGCATGCTAGTCTTGTGTGGTATAGGCCAGAGAGCTAGGCATGCTAGTCTGTGTGGTATATGCCAGAGAGCTAGGCATGCTAGTCTTGTGTGGTATAGGCCAGAGAGCTAGGCATGCTAGTCTTGTGTGGTATAGGCCAGAGAGCTAGGCATGCTAGTCTTGTGTGGTATAGGCCAGAGAGCTAGGCATGCTAGTCTTGTGTGGTATAGGCCAGAGAGCTAGGCATGCTAGTCTGTGTGGTATAGGTCAGAAATGGCTAGCTGCCTGCTGGTGCTGTACTGTGTGTCCAGCTATTGTGATGCTCCTTCTTGGTAGGCTTTGTTCATCAGATTTGAATGTGCCAAGACATCAAGCCTCTATCCAGGCCCCTTGCTGTTCTGTGCCCCCAGCCCCCACACAACCTCTTATAAAGCCCGGGCAAGAGTGCAATCTAGAATGTAGCCCAGGTTTCTGGCTAGAGTACAAGAGAGAGAGGGAGAAAGAGAGAGGCAGGGTGAGAGAAAGAGAGAGAGAGAAAGAGAGAGACAGAGAGAGAGAGAGCCCGAGACAGAGAAAGAGACCGAGAGAGAGAGACAGAGAGAGAGAGAGAGAGAGAGAGAGAGACCGAGAGAGAGAGAGAGAGACCAAGAGAGAGAGAGAGGGAGAGACTGAGAGAGAGAGGGAGAGAGAGCGACTGAGTGAGAAGAGTGAGAATAAGAGTGAGAATAAGAGTGAGAATAAGAGTGAGAATAAGAGTGAGAAAGAGAGGAATGTCAGCACCAAAAGCTTGGCTAGTCTGAAAAGCAACAAATGGAGAGAGGGAAGAAAGTGAATAGATACCCAATCCGGATTGAAGGAGAATAGATACCTAATCCAGACTAAAATAGAATAGATACCCAATCCAGACTAAAAGAGAATAGATACCCAATCCAGACTGAAGGAGAATAGATACCCAATCCGGATTGAAGGAGAATAGATACCCAATCCAGACTGAAGGAGAATAGATACCCAATCCAGACTAAAAGAGAATAGATATCCAATCCAGACTGAAGGAAAATAGATACCCAATCCAGACTAAAAGAGAATAGATACCCAATCCAGACTGAAAGAGAATAGATACCCAATCCAGACTAAAAGAGAATAGATACCCAATCCAGACTGAAAGAGAATAGATATCCAATCCAGACTGAAAGAGAATAGATACCCAATCCAGACTAAAAGAGAATAGATATCCAATCCAGACTGAAGGAAAATAGATACCCAATCCAGACTAAAAGAGAATAGATACCCAATCCAGACTGAAAGAGAATAGATACCCAATCCAGACTAAAAGAGAATAGATACCCAATCCAGACTAAAAGAGAATAGATACCCAATCCAGACTGAAAGAGAATAGATATCCAATCCAGACTGAAAGAGAATAGATACCCAATCCAGACTGAAAGAGAATAGATATCCAATCCAGACTAAAAGAGAATAGATATCCAATCCAGACTGAAAGAGAATAGATATCCAATCCAGACTGAAAGAGAATAGATACCCAATCCAGACTAAAAGAGAATAGATACCCAATCCAGACTGAAAGAGAATAGATATCCAATCCAGACTGAAAGAGAATAGATACCCAATCCAGACTGAAAGAGAATAGATATCCAATCCAGACTAAAAGAGAATAGATACCCAATCCAGACTGAAAGAGAATAGATATCCAATCCAGACTAAAAGAGAATAGATACCCAATCCAGACTAAAAGAGAATAGATACCCAATCCAGACTGAAAGAGAATAGATATCCAATCCAGACTAAAAGAGAATAGATACCCAATCCAGACTAAAAGAGAATAGATACCCAATCCAGACTAAAAGAGAATAGATATCCAATACATGATTTTTCAAAGTTGTTATTTTATGTGATTGTTACTGAAGGCCATTACTGTGGACAGTGTACTGTGGACAGTGTACTGTGGACAGTGTACTGTGGACAGTGTACTGTGGACAGTGTACTGTGGACAGTGTACGGTGGACAGTGTACTGTGGACAGTGTACTGTGGACAGTGTACTGTGGACAGTGTACTGTGGACAGTGTACTGTGGACAGTGTACTGTGTACTGTGGACAGTGTATTGGCACTCAGACATGCTGTCTCGCCTGACCTGGGACTGCTAGAAGAAGAAGTAAAGGAAAGGTTAAGAGAATGAGTGTTTTTTGTTCATGTCCATGGTAGCCTCCCAAAGGGCACCCCTCTTTCCTATATAGAGCACTACTTTTGACCAAAGCCTTATGGGCCCTGGTGAAAATAGTGCACTATATAGGGAATAGGGTGCCCTTTGGGATGGAAGACCATATTGATAGGTTCATTGTCAGAACCTTGGCAGCATCTGTAGTCTTTTAAGACACTTTTAAGTTAAGCAAATCCCCCCTGGCCTTTTCTCTATTTACCACGAAGGAAGTGTTGGTTCCTCGGCCTTCATTAAAAATAAGAAGTTATTCTTAACTAAATAAAAAAAATATGCCTGCTTCTCTGATTATTCAAAATATTCCACGTTTTCAAATGCAATATTCTGTCAAAACGCCAAATATATACACTGAACAAAAATAGAAACACAACATGTAAAGTGTTGGTCCCATGTTTCATGAGCTGAAATAAAAGATCCCAGAAATGTTCCATAGACACAAAAAGCTTATTTGTCTAAAATGTTGTGCACAAATGTGTTTACATCCCTGTTAGTGAGTATTTGTCCTTTGCCAAGATAATCCATCCACCTGACAGGTGTGGCATATCAAGAAGCTGATTACATAGCATGATAATTACACAGGTCCACCTTGTGCTGGGGACAGAATAAGGCCACTCTAAAATGTGCAGTTTTGTCACACAACACAATGTCACAGATGTCTCAAGTGTTGAGGGAGCATGCTGACTGCAGGAATGTCCACTAGAGCTGTTGTCAGATAATTAAATGTTAATTTCTCTACCATAAGCCACCACCAACATCGTTTTAGAGAATTTGGCAGTACGTCCAACCTGCCTCACAACCGCAGACCAAGTGTAACCATGCCAGCCCAGGATCTCCACATCCGACTTCTTCACCTCCGGGATCGTCTGAGACAAGCCACTTGGACAAATGATGAAACTAGGTTTGCACAACTGAAGAATTTCTGCACAAACTGTCAGAAACCGTCTCAGGGAAGCTCATCTGCGTGCTCATCATCCTCACAGTGCTCGTCATCCTCACAGTGCTCATCGTCCTCACCGGGCCTTGACCTGACTTCGCCGTAGTAACCGACTTCAGTGGGCAAACGCTCACCTTCGATGGCCACTGGCACGCTGGACTAGTGGGCTCTTCATGGATGAATCCTGGTTTCAACTGTACCGGGCAGATGACAGACGTGTGGGCGATGGGCTTGCTGATGTCAACGTTGTGAACAGAGTGCCCCACGGTGGAGGCGAGGTTATGGTATGGGCAGGCATACGCTACGGACAACCACACAATTGCATTTTATTGATGGCGGTTTAAATGCACAAAGATACCATGATGAGATCCTGAGGCCCATTGTCTTGTCACTCATTCGCTGCCATCACCTCATGTTTCAGCTTGATATTGCATGGCCCCATGGCGCAAGGATCTGTACACAATTCCTGGAAACTGAAAATGCCACCGTTCCTCCATGGCCTGCATACACACCAGACATGTCATCCATTGAGCATGTTTGGGATGCTCTGGATCGACGTGTACGACAGCACGTTCCAGTTCCAGAGGAGTGGGACAACATTCCACACACAACAATCAAGGGCGGCAGGTAGCCTAGTGGTTAGAGTGTAGAGGAGGCAGGTAGCTTAGTGGTTAGAGTGTAGAGGCGGCAGGGTAGTCTAGTGGTTAGAGCGTTGGACTAGTAACCGAAAGGTTGCAAGATCGAATCCCTGAGCTGACAAGGTAAAAATCTGTCGTTCTGCCCCTGAACAAGGCAGTTAACCCACTGTTTCTAGGCCGTCATTGAAAATAAGAATTTATTCTTAACTGACTTGCCTGGTAAAATAAAGGTAAAATAAAAACAACTCTATGCGAAGGCGATGTGTTGTGCTGCACGAGGCAAATGGTCACACCAGATACTGACTGTTTCTTTGATCCACACCCCTACATTTTTTAAGGCATCTGTGATGCATATCTGTATTCCCACTAATGTGAAATCCGTAGATCAAGGCCTAATTTATTTATTTCAATTGACTGATTTCCTGATATGAACTGTAACTTGGAAATAGCTATAATGCTCCAGTTATATTCTGTCTGAAGGTCAATTCAGCTTGGGTGTTAGATGACAGTCTACAAATGACTGGAGCATGTAAAGTATGTAAACTATCTGAAATGACTGAATTATGTAAACTATCTGAAATGACTGGAGCATGTAAACTATCTGAAATGACTGGAGCATGTAAACTATCTGAAATGACTGGAACATGTAAACTATCTGAAATGACTGGAGCATGTAAACTATCTGAAATGACTGGAGCATGTAAACTATCTGAAATGACTGGTGCATGTAAACTGTCTGAAATGACTGGAGCATGTAAACTATCTGAAATGACTGGTGCATGTAAACTATCTGAAATGACTGGTGCATGTAAACTATCTGAAATGACTGGAGCATGTAAACTATGTAAACTATCTGAAATGACTGGAGCATGTAAACTATGTAAACTATCTGAAATGACTGGAGCATGTAAACATGTCCACCAACTGAGCGTCTGTTAGTTCAATTTCACCAAAACCATGTAAATGCCATACTGTATGGATGGCTGTATGGATGGCTGTATGGATGGCTGTATGGATGGCTGTACGGATGGTGTGTGTTCCAGTAATAGTGATGACTAATTTATACTGTGTAAACAGCTTTATGAGTGACAGCTTCATGGAGATGACTAGATGTGTATAGTGTAAATGTATTCTTCTTTCTTCTCCAGGTTGAGGGAGGTGGGAAGGCAGATCTGTTGGAACACCCTCTGTTGCCAGGGGACCAGGTGGTTGTCATTAACGACGTGGAACTCAGTGGATTCAGGCAGGAAGCCGTCTCATTGGTCAAAGGATCCTACAAGACTCTCCGACTCACTGTCCGCAGGTAAATAACACAAACCACCATACCTCTCATGCCGGGGCCATTTGTTCCTCTCCATCGGTCCTTCTCCTTCTGTCCCTCTCCTTCTGTCCCTCTCATTCTGTCCCTCTCCATCTGTCCCTCTCTGTCTGTCCCTCTCCTTCTGTCCCTCTCCTTCTGTCCCTCTCCTTCTGTCCCTCTCCATCTGTCCCTCTCCGTCTGTCCCTCTCCGTCTGTCCCTCTCCTTCTGTCCCTCTCCATCTGTCCCTCTCCTTCTGTCCCTCTCCATCTGTCCCTCTCCGTCTGTCCCTCTCCTTCTGTCCCTCTCCATCTGTCCCTCTCCTTCTGTCCCTGTCCATCTGTCCCTCTCCTTCTGTCCTTCTCCTTCTGTCCCTCTCCATCTGTCCCTCTCTTCTGTCCCTCTCCATCTGTCCCTCTCCTTCTGTCCCTCTTCTTCTGTCCCTCTCCTTCTGTCCCTCTCCTTCTGTCCCTCTCCATCTGTCCCTCTCCGTCTGTCCCTCTCCATCGGTCCTTCTCCTTCTGTCCCTCTCCATCTGTCCCTCTCTGTCTGTCCTTCTCCTTCTGTCCCTCTCCTTCTGTCCCTCTCCTTCTGTCCCTCTCCATCTGTCCCTCTCTGTCTGTCCCTCTCCTTCTGTCCCTCTCCTTCTGTCCCTCTCCATCTGTCCCTCTCATTCTGTCCCTCTCCATCTGTCCCTCTCCTTCTGTCCCTCTCCTTCTGTCCCTCTCCATCTGTCCCTCTCTGTCTGTCCCTCTCCGTCTGTCCCTCTCCTTCTGTCCCTCTCCATCTGTCCCTCTCATTCTGTCCCTCTCCATCTGTCCCTCTCATTCTGTCCCTCTCCATCTGTCCCTCTCCTTCTGTCCCTCTCCATCTGTCCCTCTCTGTCTGTCCCTCTCCATCTGTCCCTCTCCTTCTGTCCCGCTCCTTCTGTCCCTCTCCATCTGTCCCTCTCCTTCTGTCCCTCTCCATCTGTCCCTCTCCATCTGTCCTTCTCCTTCTGTCCTTCTCCATCTGTCCCTCTCCTTCTGTCCCTCTCCATCTGTCCCTCTCCTTCTGTCCCTCTCCATCTGTCCCTCTCCTTCTGTCCCTCTCCATCTGTCCCTCTCTGTCTGTCCCTCTCCATCTGTCCCTCTCCTTCTGTCCCTCTCCATCTGTCCCTCTCCGTCTGTCCCTCTCCTTCTGTCCCTCTCCTTCTGTCCCTCTCCATCTGTCCTTCTCCTTCTGTCCCTCTCCATCTGTCCCTCTCCGTCTGTCCCTCTCCTTCTGTCCCTCTCCTTCTGTCCCTCTCCGTCTGTCCCTCTCCGTCTGTCCCTCTCCTTCTGTCCCTCTCTGTCTGTACAGTACCATACAACAGTACCATACAACAGTACCATACAACACTACCATACAACAGTACCATACAACAGTTCAATTTGACAGTACTCCTTCATCTCATATTGTCCTGATGTCTATAATGACCTCACCCCCCTCAGCTCCTTAGTCTCATATCACCCTGATGTCAAAAGTAGTCATGCTTCAGCACTAACGATAACAGGCCAGGGGGTGTTGCTGGGGTCTGGTGTGTGTGTGTGTGTGTGTGTGCGCGCTGGATGAAGGGATCATGGCTAAACTCCCAGGCTCTTAAGTTATCTCCACAACAGCAGCTCTGTGATATGATTGACACCCTGCAGAGGGTAAAAATAGGAACTCATGCTGGCCTTCTGTACCCACTAGACTAGAGCTGTCTGTCACAGGTACATCTAACCTTCTGTACCCACTAGACTAGAGCTGTCTATCACAGGTAAATCTAACCTTCTGTACCCACTAGACTAGAGCTGTCTGTCACAGGTGAATCTAACCTTCTGTACCCACTAGACTAGAGCTGTCTGTCACAGGTAAATCTAACCTTCTGTACCCACTAGACTAGAGCTGTCTGTCACAGGTAAATCTAACCTCCTGTACCCACTAGACTAGAGCAGTCTGTCACAGGTAAATCTAACCTTCTGTACCCACTAGACTAGAGCTGTCTGTCACAGGTAAATCTAACCTTCTGTACCCACTAGACTAGACGAGTTGTCTGTCACAGGTAAATCTAACCTTCTGTACCCACTAGACTAGACCAGTTGTCTGTCTGTCAGGTACATCTTGCTGCACAGCAGCATTATTGTTTCATCCATATTCACATTAGGATAGGATCAAGAATTTAGGTTTGCTAAAGGAAGATCTTTTATAGAAGCTATTTTAACACGCTATATCAACCCTTCCCAAACCCTTTCATCGTTGGGGAACATCCCACACATTTTGCCATGAGCTGAATCCAGACTAATATTCTCCACTGGTGGTACTACAGCCAATGATTTGGTCGCACCAATTGTTTTCCTTCCGGAAACATTAGTATCCTGGCAACGGGTGTTCTAAAGTCATTCTCAGCTTTATTAAAACGTGTAATAGACTACTGTGATTGGAGAAGAAGGTTGTTTCATCATCCACTCCTGAGGATCAGAGAGAGAGAGAGAGAGAACGTGTAATAGACTACTGTGATTGGAGAAGAAGGTTGTTTCATCATCCACTCCTGAGGATCAGAGAGAGAGAGAGAGAGAACGTGTAATAGACTACTGTGATTGGAGAAGAAGGTTGTTTCATCATCCACTCCTGAGGATCAGAGAGAGAGAGAGAGAGAACGTGTAATAGACTACTGTGATTGGAGAAGAAGGTTGTTTCATCATCCACTCCTGAGGATCAGAGAGAGAGAGAGAGAGAACGTGTAATAGACTACTGTGATTGGAGAAGAAGGTTGTTTCATCATCCACTCCTGAGGATCAGAGAGAAAGAGAGAGAGAACGTGTAATAGACTACTGTGATTGGAGAAGAAGGTTGTTTCATCATCCACTCCTGAGGATCAGAGAGAGAGAGAGAGAGAGAACGTGTAATAGACTACTGTGATTGGAGAAGAAGGTTGTTTCATCATCCACTCCTGAGGATCAGAGAGAGAGAGAGAGAGAGAACGTGTAATAGACTACTGTGATTGGAGAAGAAGGTTGTTTCATCATCCACTCCTGAGGATCAGAGAGAGAGAGAGAGAACGTGTAATAGACTACTGTGATTGGAGAAGAAGGTTGTTTCATCATCCACTCCTGAGGATCAGAGAGAGAGAGAGAGAGAACGTGTAATAGACTACTGTGATTGGAGAAGAAGGTTGTTTCATCATCCACTCCTGAGGATCAGAGAGAGAGAGAGAGAGAGAACGTGTAATAGACTACTGTGATTGGAGAAGAAGGTTGTTTCATCATCCACTCCTGAGGATCAGAGAGAGAGAGAGAGAGAACGTGTAATAGACTACTGTGATTGGAGAAGAAGGTTGTTTCATCATCCACTCCTGAGGATCAGAGAGAGAGAGAGAGAGAACGTGTAATAGACTACTGTGATTGGAGAAGAAGGTTGTTTCATCATCCACTCCTGAGGATCAGAGAGAGAGAGAGAGAGAACGTGTAATAGACTACTGTGATTGGAGAAGAAGGTTGTTTCATCATCCACTCCTGAGGATCAGAGAGAGAGAGAGAGAGAACGTGTAATAGACTACTGTGATTGGAGAAGAAGGTTGTTTCATCATCCACTCCTGAGGATCAGAGAGAGAGAGAGAGAGAGAACGTGTAATAGACTACTGTGATTGGAGAAGAAGGTTGTTTCATCATCCACTCCTGAGGATCAGAGAGAGAGAGAGAGAGAACGTGTAATAGACTACTGTGATTGGAGAAGAAGGTTGTTTCATCATCCACTCCTGAGGATCAGAGAGAGAGAGAGAGAGAACGTGTAATAGACTACTGTGATTGGAGAAGAAGGTTGTTTCATCATCCACTCCTGAGGATCAGAGAGAGAGAGAGAGAGAGAACGTGTAATAGACTACTGTGATTGGAGAAGAAGGTTGTTTCATCATCCACTCCTGAGGATCAGAGAGAGAGAGAGAGAGAACGTGTAATAGACTACTGTGATTGGAGAAGAAGGTTGTTTCATCATCCACTCCTGAGGATCAGAGAGAGAGAGAGAGAGAACGTGTAATAGACTACTGTGATTGGAGAAGAAGGTTGTTTCATCATCCACTCCTGAGGATCAGAGAGAGAGAGAGAGAGAACGTGTAATAGACTACTGTGATTGGAGAAGAAGGTTGTTTCATCATCCACTCCTGAGGATCAGAGAGAGAGAGAGAGAGAACGTGTAATAGACTACTGTGATTGGAGAAGAAGGTTGTTTCATCATCCACTCCTGAGGATCAGAGAGAGAGAGAGAGAGAACGTGTAATAGACTACTGTGATTGGAGAAGAAGGTTGTTTCATCATCCACTCCTGAGGATCAGAGAGAGAGAGAGAGAGAGAACGTGTAATAGACTACTGTGATTGGAGAAGAAGGTTGTTTCATCATCCACTCCTGAGGATCAGAGAGAGAGAGAGAGAGAGAACGTGTAATAGACTACTGTGATTGGAGAAGAAGGTTGTTTCATCATCCACTCCTGAGGATCAGAGAGAGAGAGAGAGAGAGAGAACGTGTAATAGACTACTGTGATTGGAAGAAGAAGGTTGTTTCATCATCCACTCCTGAGGATCAGAGAGAGAGAGAGAGAGAACGTGTAATAGACTACTGTGATTGGAGAAGAAGGTTGTTTCATCATCCACTCCTGAGGATCAGAGAGAGAGAGAGAGAGAGAGAACGTGTAATAGACTACTGTGATTGGAGAAGAAGGTTGTCTCATCATCCACTCCTGAGGATCAGAGAGAGAGAGAGAGAGAGAACGTGTAATAGACTACTGTGATTGGAGAAGAAGGTTGTTTCATCATCCACTCCTGAGGATCAGAGAGAGAGAGAGAGAGAACGTGTAATAGACTACTGTGATTGGAGAAGAAGGTTGTTTCATCATCCACTCCTGAGGATCAGAGAGAGAGAGAGAGAGAACGTGTAATAGACTACTGTGATTGGAGAAGAAGGTTGTTTCATCATCCACTCCTGAGGATCAGAGAGAGAGAGAGAGAGAGAACGTGTAATAGACTACTGTGATTGAAGAAGAAGGTTGTTTCATCATCCACTCCTGAGGATCAGAGAGAGAGAGAGAGAGAACGTGTAATAGACTACTGTGATTGGAGAAGAAGGTTGTTTCATCATCCACTCCTGAGGATCAGAGAGAGAGAGAGAGAGAACGTGTAATAGACTACTGTGATTGGAGAAGAAGGTTGTTTCATCATCCACTCCTGAGGATCAGAGAGAGAGAGAGAGAGAGAGAACGTGTAATAGACTACTGTGATTGAAGAAGAAGGTTGTTTCATCATCCACTCCTGAGGATCAGAGAGAGAGAGAGAGAGAACGTGTAATAGACTACTGTGATTGGAGAAGAAGGTTGTTTCATCATCCACTCCTGAGGATCAGAGAGAGAGAGAGAGAGAGAACGTGTAATAGACTACTGTGATTGGAGAAGAAGGTTGTCTCATCATCCACTCCTGAGGATCAGAGAGAGAGAGAGAGAGAGAACGTGTAATAGACTACTGTGATTGGAGAAGAAGGTTGTTTCATCATCCACTCCTGAGGATCAGAGAGAGAGAGAGAGAGAACGTGTAATAGACTACTGTGATTGGAGAAGAAGGTTGTTTCATCATCCACTCCTGAGGATCAGAGAGAGAGAGAGAGAGAACGTGTAATAGACTACTGTGATTGGAGAAGAAGGTTGTTTCATCATCCACTCCTGAGGATCAGAGAGAGAGAGAGAGAGAGAACGTGTAATAGACTACTGTGATTGAAGAAGAAGGTTGTTTCATCATCCACTCCTGAGGATCAGAGAGAGAGAGAGAGAGAACGTGTAATAGACTACTGTGATTGGAGAAGAAGGTTGTTTCATCATCCACTCCTGAGGATCAGAGAGAGAGAGAGAGAGAACGTGTAATAGACTACTGTGATTGGAGAAGAAGGTTGTTTCATCATCCACTCCTGAGGATCAGAGAGAGAGAGAGAGAGAACGTGTAATAGACTACTGTGATTGAAGAAGAAGGTTGTTTCATCATCCACTCCTGAGGATCAGAGAGAGAGAGAGAGAGAACGTGTAATAGACTACTGTGATTGAAGAAGAAGGTTGTTTCATCATCCACTCCTGAGGATCAGAGAGAGAGAGAGAGAGAGAACGTGTAATAGACTACTGTGATTGAAGAAGAAGGTTGTTTCATCATCCACTCCTGAGGATCAGAGAGAGAGAGAGAGAGAACGTGTAATAGACTACTGTGATTGAAGAAGAAGGTTGTTTCATCATCCACTCCTGAGGATCAGAGAGAGAGAGAGAGAGAACGTGTAATAGACTACTGTGATTGGAGAAGAAGGTTGTTTCATCATCCACTCCTGAGGATCAGAGAGAGAGAGAGAGAGAGAGAACGTGTAATAGACTACTGTGATTGGAGAAGAAGGTTGTTTCATCATCCACTCCTGAGGATCAGAGAGAGAGAGAGAGAGAGAACGTGTAATAGACTACTGTGATTGAAGAAGAAGGTTGTTTCATCATCCACTCCTGAGGATCAGAGAGAGAGAGAGAGAGAACGTGTAATAGACTACTGTGATTGGAGAAGAAGGTTGTTTCATCATCCACTCCTGAGGATCAGAGAGAGAGAGAGAGAGAGAACGTGTAATAGACTACTGTGATTGGAGAAGAAGGTTGTCTCATCATCCACTCCTGAGGATCAGAGAGAGAGAGAGAGAGAGAACGTGTAATAGACTACTGTGATTGGAGAAGAAGGTTGTTTCATCATCCACTCCTGAGGATCAGAGAGAGAGAGAGAGAGAGAGAACGTGTAATAGACTACTGTGATTGAAGAAGAAGGTTGTTTCATCATCCACTCCTGAGGATCAGAGAGAGAGAGAGAGAGAACGTGTAATAGACTACTGTGATTGAAGAAGAAGGTTGTTTCATCATCCACTCCTGAGGATCAGAGAGAGAGAGAGAGAGAGAACGTGTAATAGACTACTGTGATTGAAGAAGAAGGTTGTTTCATCATCCACTCCTGAGGATCAGAGAGAGAGAGAGAGAGAACGTGTAATAGACTACTGTGATTGGAGAAGAAGGTTGTTTCATCATCCACTCCTGAGGATCAGAGAGAGAGAGAGAGAGAGAGAACGTGTAATAGACTACTGTGATTGGAGAAGAAGGTTGTTTCATCATCCACTCCTGAGGATCAGAGAGAGAGAGAGAGAGAGAACGTGTAATAGACTACTGTGATTGGAGAAGAAGGTTGTCTCATCATCCACTCCTGAGGATCAGAGAGAGAGAGAGAGAGAGAACGTGTAATAGACTACTGTGATTGGAGAAGAAGGTTGTTTCATCATCCACTCCTGAGGATCAGAGAGAGAGAGAGAGAGAGAGAACGTGTAATAGACTACTGTGATTGAAGAAGAAGGTTGTTTCATCATCCACTCCTGAGGATCAGAGAGAGAGAGAGAGAGAACGTGTAATAGACTACTGTGATTGAAGAAGAAGGTTGTTTCATCATCCACTCCTGAGGATCAGAGAGAGAGAGAGAGAGAGAACGTGTAATAGACTACTGTGATTGAAGAAGAAGGTTGTTTCATCATCCACTCCTGAGGATCAGAGAGAGAGAGAGAGAGAACGTGTAATAGACTACTGTGATTGGAGAAGAAGGTTGTTTCATCATCCACTCCTGAGGATCAGAGAGAGAGAGAGAGAGAGAGAACGTGTAATAGACTACTGTGATTGGAGAAGAAGGTTGTCTCATCATCCACTCCTGAGGATCAGAGAGAGAGAGAACACCTTTCAGTTCTGGATTTTTTTGACCCATTTGTTCAGTCGTATAGCATTCTGGGACGACGGGTAGCAAGTAATGTGTGGAGGAGTAGTTTTTATCTGTATATATTATGGATCCCCATTAGTTCCTGACAAGGCATCAGCTACTCTTCCTGGGGTTTATTATGGATCCCCAGTAGTTACTGCCAAGGCAGCAGCTACTCTTCCTGGGGTTTATTATGGATCCCCATTAGTTCCTGACAAGGCATCAGCTACTCTTCCTGGGGTTTATTATGGATCCCCATTAGTTCCTGACAAGGCATCAGCTACTCTTCCTGGGGTTTATTATGGATCCCCATTAGTTCCTGCCAAGGCAGCAGCTACTCTTCCTGGGGTTTATTATGGATCCCCAGTAGTTACTGCCAAGGCAGCAGCTACTCTTCCTGGGGTTTATTATGGATCCCCATTAGTTCCTGACAAGGCATCAGCTACTCTTCCTGGGGTTTATTATGGATCCCCATTAGTTCCTGACAAGGCATCAGCTACTCTTCCTGGGGTTTATTATGGATCCCCATTAGTTCCTGACAAGACAGCAGCTACTCTTCCTGGGGTTTATTATGGATCCCCATTAGTTCCTGACAAGGCAGCAGCTACTCTTCCTGGGGTTTATTATGGATCCCCATTAGTTCCTGACAAGGCATCAGCTACTCTTCCTGGGGTTTATTATGGATCCCCATTAGTTCCTGACAAGACAGCAGCTACTCTTCCTGGGGTTTATTATGGATCCCCATTAGTTCCTGACAAGGCAGCAGCTACTCTTCCTGGGGTTTATTATGGATCCCCATTAGTTCCTGACAAGACAGCAGCTACTCTTCCTGGGGTTTATTATGGATCCCCATTAGTTCCTGACAAGGCAGCAGCTACTCTTCCTGGGGTTTATTATGGATCCCCATTAGTTCCTGACAAGGCATCAGCTACTCTTCCTGGGGTTTATTATGGATCCCCATTAGTTCCTGACAAGGCAGCAGCTACTCTTCCTGGGGTTTATTATGGATCCCCATTAGTTCCTGACAAGGCAGCAGCTACTCTTCCTGGGGTTTATTATGGATCCCCATTAGTTCCTGTCAAGACAGCAGCTACTCTTCCTGGGGTTTATTATGGATCCCCATTAGTTCCTGACAAGGCATCAGCTACTCTTCCTGGGGTTTATTATGGATCCCCATTAGTTCCTGACAAGGCATCAGCTACTCTTCCTGGGGTTTATTATGGATCCCCATTAGTTCCTGACAAGACAGCAGCTACTCTTCCTGGGGT
Source organism: Oncorhynchus kisutch (assembly GCF_002021735.2). Taxonomy (NCBI): domain Eukaryota; kingdom Metazoa; phylum Chordata; class Actinopteri; order Salmoniformes; family Salmonidae; genus Oncorhynchus; species Oncorhynchus kisutch. The sequence goes on along the minus strand of NC_034179.2, from coordinate 8,477,294 downwards.
TTATTATGGATCCCCATTAGTTCCTGACAAGGCAGCAGCTACTCTTCCTGGGGTTTATTATGGATCCCCATTAGTTCCTGACAAGGCATCAGCTACTCTTCCTGGGGTTTATTATGGATCCCCATTAGTTCCTGACAAGGCAGCAGCTACTCTTCCTGGGGTTTATTATGGATCCCCATTAGTTCCTGACAAGACAGCAGCTACTCTTCCTGGGGTTTATTATGGATCCCCATTAGTTCCTGACAAGGCAGCAGCTACTCTTCCTGGGGTTTATTATGGATCCCCATTAGTTCCTGACAAGGCATCAGCTACTCTTCCTGGGGTTTATTATGGATCCCCATTAGTTCCTGACAAGGCAGCAGCTACTCTTCCTGGGGTTTATTATGGATCCCCATTAGTTCCTGACAAGGCAGCAGCTACTCTTCCTGGGGTTTATTATGGATCCCCATTAGTTCCTGTCAAGACAGCAGCTACTCTTCCTGGGGTTTATTATGGATCCCCATTAGTTCCTGACAAGGCAGCAGCTACTCTTCCTGGGGTTTATTATGGATCCCCATTAGTTCCTGACAAGACAGCAGCTACTCTTCCTGGGGTTTATTATGGATCCCCATTAGTTCCTGCCAAGGCAGCAGCTACTCTACCTGGGGTTTATTATGGATCCCCATTAGTTCCTGACAAGGCAGCAGCTACTCTTCCTGGGGTTTATTATGGATCCCCATTAGTTCCTGACAAGGCAGCAGCTACTCTTCCTGGGGTCCAGCAACATTAAGACAGTTATATACAGTTTAAAATATTACATGACATTACATTTCATAACAATTTACTCAATACATTTAATATGTTCCCTCAGGCCACTACTCCACTATCACGTATCTACAATACAACATCCATGTGTACGTGTGTGTGGAGTGTGTGTCTTATCATGTGTATGTGTATAAATCTCTGAAACTGGAAACACTTATCTCCCTCACGAGCTTTAAGCACTAAATGTCAGAGCAGCTCACAGATTACTGCACCTGTACATAGCCCACCTATAATTTAGCCCAAACAACTACCTCTTTCCCAACTGTATTTAATTTTTATTTATTTATTTATTTTGCTCCTTTGCACCCCATTATTTTTATTTCTACTTTGCACATTCTTCCATTGCAAAACTACCATTCCAGTATTTTACTTGCTATATTGTATTTACTTTGCCATCATGGCCTTTTTTGCCTTTACCTCCCTTCTCACCTCATTTGCTCACATTGTATATAGACTTGTTTATACTGCATTATTGACTGTATGTTTGTTTTTACTCCATGTGTAACTCTGTGTCGTTTTATCTGTCGAACTGCTTTGCTTTATCTTGGCCAGGTCGCAATTGTAAATGAGAACTTGTTCTCAACTTGCCTACCTGGTTAAATAAAGGTGTTCTCAACTAGCCTACCTGGTTAAATAAAGGTGTTCTCAACTAGCCTACCTGGTTAAATAAAGGTGTTCTCAACTAGCCTACCTGGTTAAATAAAGGTGTTCTCAACTAGCCTACCTGGTTAAATAAAGGTGTTCTCAACTAGCCTACCTGGTTAAATAAAGGTGTTCTCAACTAGCCTACCTGGTTAAATAAAGGTGTTCTCAACTAGCCTACCTGGTTAAATAAAGGTGTTCTCAACTTGCCTACCTGGTTAAATAAAGGTGTTCTCAACTAGCCTACCTGGTTAAATAAAGGTGTTCTCAACTAGCCTACCTGGTTAAATAAAGGTGTTCTCAACTAGCCTACCTGGTTAAATAAAGGTGTTCTCAACTAGCCTACCTGGTTAAATAAAGGTGTTCTCAACTAGCCTACCTGGTTAAATAAAGGTGTTCTCAACTTGCCTACCTGGTTAAATAAAGGTGTTCTCAACTTGCCTACCTGGTTAAATAAAGGTGTTCTCAACTTGCCTACCTGGTTAAATAAAGGTGTTCTCAACTAGCCTACCTGGTTAAATAAAGGTGTTCTCAACTAGCCTACCTGGTTAAATAAAGGTGTTCTCAACTTGCCTACCTGGTTAAATAAAGGTGTTCTCAACTTGCCTACCTGGTTAAATAAAGGTGTTCTCAACTAGCCTACCTGGTTAAATAAAGGTGTTCTCAACTAGCCTACCTGGTTAAATAAAGGTGTTCTCAACTTGCCTACCTGGTTAAATAAAGGTGTTCTCAACTAGCCTACCTGGTTAAATAAAGGTGTTCTCAACTAGCCTACCTGGTTAAATAAAGGTGTTCTCAACTAGCCTACCTGGTTAAATAAAGGTGTTCTCAACTAGCCTACCTGGTTAAATAAAGGTGTTCTCAACTAGCCTACCTGGTTAAATAAAGGTGTTCTCAACTAGCCTACCTGGTTAAATAAAGGTGTTCTCAACTAGCCTACCTGGTTAAATAAAGGTGTTCTCAACTAGCCTACCTGGTTAAATAAAGGTGTTCTCAACTAGCCTACCTGGTTAAATAAAGGTGTTCTCAACTAGCCTACCTGGTTAAATAAAGGTGTTCTCAACTAGCCTACCTGGTTAAATAAAGGTGTTCTCAACTAGCCTACCTGGTTAAATAAAGGTGTTCTCAACTAGCCTACCTGGTTAAATAAAGGTGTTCTCAACTAGCCTACCTGGTTAAATAAAGGTGTTCTCAACTAGCCTACCTGGTTAAATAAAGGTGTTCTCAACTAGCCTACCTGGTTAAATAAAGGTGTTCTCAACTAGCCTACCTGGTTAAATAAAGGTGTTCTCAACTAGCCTACCTGGTTAAATAAAGGTGTTCTCAACTAGCCTACCTGGTTAAATAAAGGTGTTCTCAACTAGCCTACCTGGTTAAATAAAGGTGTTCTCAACTAGCCTACCTGGTTAAATAAAGGTGTTCTCAACTAGCCTACCTGGTTAAATAAAGGTTCAACTAGCCCTGGTTAAGTGTCTCAACTGGCCTACCTGGTTAAATAAAGGTGTTCTCAACTAGCCTACCTGGTTAAATAAAGGTGTTCTCAACTAGCCTACCTGGTTAAATAAAGGTGTTCTCAACTAGCCTACCTGGTTAAATAAAGGTGTTCTCAACTAGCCTACCTGGTTAAATAAAGGTGTTCTCAACTAGCCTACCTGGTTAAATAAAGGTGTTCTCAACTAGCCTACCTGGTTAAATAAAGGTGTTCTCAACTAGCCTACCTGGTTAAATAAAGGTGTTCTCAACTAGCCTACCTGGTTAAATAAAGGTGTTCTCAACTAGCCTACCTGGTTAAATAAAGGTGTTCTCAACTAGCCTACCTGGTTAAATAAAGGTGTTCTCAACTAGCCTACCTGGTTAAATAAAGGTGTTCTCAACTTGCCTACCTGGTTAAATAAAGGTGTTCTCAACTTGCCTACCTGGTTAAATAAAGGTGTTCTCAACTTGCCTACCTGGTTAAATAAAGGTGTTCTCAACTTGCCTACCTGGTTAAATAAAGGTGTTCTCAACTTGCCTACCTGGTTAAATAAAGGTGTTCTCAACTAGCCTACCTGGTTAAATAAAGGTGTTCTCAACTAGCCTACCTGGTTAAATAAAGGTGTTCTCAACTAGCCTACCTGGTTAAATAAAGGTGTTCTCAACTAGCCTACCTGGTTAAATAAAGGTGTTCTCAACTGGCCTACCTGGTTAAATAAAGGTGTTCTCAACTAGCCTACCTGGTTAAATAAAGGTAAAATAAAATAAATAAATAAAAATAAATGTGTGTCTGTTAAACTCGTCTGTGAGCTATTTTATCCTCATTTATAGGCTATATTATATTTAACTTTACTTGAGTGTATCGACAGATGGCCTGTACATGTCCGTGACGATGCACTTGTCTTTTTGGTTGTTTTTTAGCTCTTTACAGAACACATCGCCTTATTGGACTTTTAAAAATATATATATATATAAAAACTGCAATACCTGATTTACATAAGTATTCAGACCCTTTGCTTTGAGACTCAACATTTAGCTCAGGTGCATCCTTCTTCCATTGATCATCCTTGCGGTGTTTCTACAACTTGATTGGTATCCCACCTGTGGTAAATTCAATTGATTGGACATGATTTGTAAAGACACACACCTGTCTATATAAGGTCCCACAGATGACAGTGCATGTCAGAGCAAAAACCAAGCAATGAGGTCGAAGGAATTGTCCGTAGAGCTCAGAGACAGGATTGTGTTGAGACACAGATCTGGGGAAGAATACCAAAAAATGTCTGCAGCATTGAAGGTCCCCAAGAACACAGTGGCCTCCATCATTCAACCTCCAAGACTCTACCTAGAGCTGGCCACCCGGCCAAACTGAGCAATTGGGGGATCAAAACCATTATCCCAGAAACCCTAGACCCACTCCAAATTGCATACTGCCCCAACAGATCCCCAGATGATGCAATCTCTATTGCACTCCACACCGCCTTTTCCCCCCCTGGACAAAAGGAAAACCTATCTGAGAATGCTATTCATTGACTACAGCTCAACACCATAGTGCCCACAAAGCTCATCACTAAGCTAAAGACTGTGGGACTAAACACCTCCCTCTGCAACTGGATCTTGGGCTTCCTGACGAGCCGCCCCCAGGTGGTGAAGGTAACGGTACAGTGGGCCCACGGTTCGGTATGTATCACGGTTTGTGAGTCACGGTAATGGTACGGTTTCAGTATCTTTATATCTAAGAAAAGTGTGCGCTTCTCATACAGGGTACGAGTTTGCAAAATGTAGCTCTTCATCTCCCGTCACAGAGAGGTAGCTTCCAGTATGTAGTGAACCGCAGTTAAAAATAGAAAAGACACCATTCGTTGTTTGAATGTCACAGTGAGGTAGCTTCCAGAACATAGTGAACCGTCACAGTGAGGTAGCTTCCAGAACATAGTGAACCGTCACAGAGAGGTAGCTTCCAGAACATAGTGAACCGTCACAGAGAGGTAGCTTCCAGAACATAGTGAACTGTCACAGTGAGGTAGCTTCCAGAACATTGTGAACCGTCACAGTGAGGTAGCTTCCAGTACATAGTGAACTCAGTCCGGTACGTCCTGTGCCTGCTCCCCGTACTCGCCCTGATGTACGCCTCCACAGCCCAGTACATCCTGTGCTAGCTCCCCGCACTCGCCGTCCGAAGGGTGTCAATGTTCCGGTACAAGTTGTGCCGGTTCTACGCACCAGGTCTCCAGTGCGCCTCCACAGCCCAGTACGTCCTGTGTTAGCGCTCCGCACTGGCCGTGAGAAGTGTGTCAGTGTTCCGGTACAAGTTTTGCCGGTTCTACGCACCAGGTCTCCAGTGCGCCTCCACAGTCCGGTACGTCCTGTGCCTGCTCCTCGCACTCGCCCTGAAGAGCGTGTCACCAGTCCGGTGCAACCTGTACTGGCCCCACGCATCAGGCCTCCAGTGCGCCTCCCCAGTCCGGTACTTCCAGTCCGGTGACGGTCCCCAGTCCAGAGCTTCCGGCGACGGTCCCCAGTCTAGAGATTCCGGCGATGGTTCATAGTCCAGATATTCCGGCGATGGTTCATAGTCCGGAACCTCCGGCGACGGTTCACAGTCCGGAACCTCCTACGACGGTCCACAGTCCGGAACCTCTTACGACGGTCCACAGTCCGGAACCTCTTACGACGGTCCACAGTCCGGAACCTCCTACGACGGTCCACAGTTCCGAACCTCCTACGACGGTCCACAGTCCGGAACCTTTTACGACGGTCCACAGGCCGGAGCCCTCCTTTGCGCCAGTGCCCAGTCCAGGCACGGTGTCCAGTCCCGCTCCATGGCAGGAGCCTCCCTCTGCGCCGATGCCCAGTCCAGGCACGGTGTCCAGTCCCGCTCCAAGGCCGGAGCCTTCTTCTGCGCAGGTGCCCAGTCCGGGCAAGGCGGCCAACTCAGCTCCATGGCCGGGGCCATCTGCGCCGAGGCCATGGAGCCGGGCAAGGCGTTCTACCCGGCTCCATGGCCGAACCCGTGGGTACGGAGTGGGTACTTCGCCCCGCACCGGAGCCTCCCCTATAGAGTCAGGTTTTGCGGCCGGAGTCCGCACCTTTGGGGGGGGGGGGGGTACTGTCACGCCCTGACCATAGAAAGCCTTTTAGTCTCTATGTTGGGTAGGTCAGGGTGTGACTAGGGTGGGCTATCTAGGATGTTTTATGTCTACGTTGGCCTGGTATGGTCCCAATCAGAGGCAGCTGTTTATCGTTGTCTCTGATTGGGGATCATATTTAGGCAGCCATTTCCCCACTGTTTTTTTGTGGGATCCACGCTGCGCCTTGTTCCGTCTCTAAACACAACCGTGACAATAAGTAGGTGTGTCCAAACTTTTGACCAGTACTTGCTTAATTAATTAGATTAATATTATGATGTTTCGATCCCATGAAAAATGAAAAACCCTCTGGGTTTCTGTTAGGATGGAAGTGAAAATATGGCGCAGTACAACGTGACGGTTGGCAGTACAGTACAGGGTTATTTAGTGAAAGAATCCCTGTGTCATGCAGACATGAGACCGGGGTTCAAAGCCCCGATGGGGAGGAAGGAGTAGGCTTGTCTCAGAGCAGTGCGAAACGGTGCTACAATAGTTCAATTAACTTCAATTGATAAAGTATTTTTAGCCACAATCGGCCCCAACCCCAATTAATACATTTGGGCACAGTCGATAGCATGCTGGACTTCAGGCTAGAATGTTGAGGGTTCAAAACCTGCTCCCTGGTTGTTACATTACAATTATTATGCCGGTCTCAGAGCAAATAGCTTGGATTGTTACTCCCATCTCATTCCTCGCTCACTTCCACACATCATTCAGCAAGCTTGTGGGCATGCTGGCAGGATGTACTGTTTTTTATTCTGTATGTATGAATTACAAATCAGCCTTCATGTTTCTTGTCTATTGCATAGTTACAATGTGTAATCATTGATGTCCCAGGGGCAGGAGTGGTAAACACTGTTGAAGTGTATAATTGTAATGTAACATTCGTTGTTAAATGAATAGCAAGGTGCAGCGGGGCAGGCGTACATTTTCTTTAATTATAAAAGTTCCACCCCCCAAAAAAACAATAAACAACGTAAACGTAAAGCTAGGAGTGCAACATATGCAAAAAGACAAGATCCCACAACTGAAGGTGGGAAAAAGGGTCTGACTAAGTATGATCCCCAATCAGAGACAACGATAGACAGCTGCCTCTGATTGGGAACCATACTCTGCCAGCAAAGAAATATAAACATAGATTTCCCACCCTAGTCACACCCTGACCTACCAAATAGAGAATTTAAAGGATCTCTAAGGTCAGGGTGGGACATGTAATATATACATGCAGACACAGCATCATTCAAATAATTTTTATTTTTTATTTTTTTATTTTACCTTTATTTAACCAGGCAAGTCAGTTAAGAACAAATTCTTATTTTCAATGACGGCCTAGGAACAGTGGGTTAACTGCCTGTTCAGGGGCAGAACGACAGATTTGTACCTTGTCAGCTAATGGAGTTTGATACACCTGGTATCAGATATGACTGAAAATAAACTTGCTAAATAGTGATTTTCATAAATTAACTTTATGACAAAAAAATATGCACAATCCTTGGTCTCATCATCAACTAACATATTCCTCTCAATTGTAAATGTTTTGCTTGACTCGTTATGACGTTCTAACTACTTACGTTAGCTTCCACCGTAATGTTTTGTCAGCCATCTTTGCTGAAGAAAGTCACCAGGGATGGGTGGCTCGCGTCAAATTCGTTATTGGAACCACTCGATATGATTGGTCATGTAAAAACCTTGGGACCCAAATGCATAATGAGTGCTCTAATGTAGAAAATAGTAAAAACAAAGAAAAACCCTTTAATGAGTAAATTGTGTCCAAACTTTTGACTAGTACTGTATATTCATATATAGTATACATTGTGTATATCTGTGTCCATATTGTCCATGAGTTTCTAGTACATAGACCATATGGTTCAACAGAAAATAGACTAATGAATGAACAAAGCAAATAATCAACAATAGCATTATTTACAATTACTTCTGCAACTCGTCCAACTGTTTACTTTTTTTCACAACTGCTACCAGTCTGACGCCAAAACATTGACAAAACATTGACAACAAATACATATTGACGCAGCCTCTCTGTCCCCATTGTCCCCGGCCTGACTGGATAGTTTGTCTCCATTGTCCCCGGCCCTGACTGACTGGATAGTTTGTCTCCATTGTCCCCGGCCCTGACTGGCTGGATAGTTTGTCTCCATTGTCCCCGGCCCTGACTGACTGGATAGTTTGTCTCCATTGTCCCCGGCCCTGACTGACTGGATAGTTTGTCTCCATTGCCCCCGGCCCTGACTGGCTGGATAGTCTGTAGTCTGTCCCCATTGTCCCCGGCACTGACTGGCTGGATAGTCTGTAGTCTGTCCCCATTGTCCCTCGCCCTGACTGGCTGGATAGTTTGTCTCCATTGCCCCCGGCAACTGGATGCACACAGAGCTGACTGACTGGATAGTCTGTAGTCTGTCCCCATTGCCCCTGGCTGGATACACACAGAGCAGGCTTTTCTTTTGGCTAATAAAAGGCCATAATGGCAGCCATTGTCTCACACCTGGCTTTGTTTCTAACCCTGGACTATACTCTACACTGTGCACAGGACTCAGGTTCACCTGCCTGCCTGCCTTCGTGACTGGGTGGCTGTACTCTCCCTCTCTCCGGCCATGTGAGAGGGGAGGGAGGAAACAGCCCAGCCACAGAGCCCAGCCACAGAGGATGGCAGGATGCTCATTTGCATCCAGGTACAGAGTCCAAGAGACGTTGGCAGAGAGAGAGAGAGAGAGGGAGAGGGAGAGGGAGAGGGAGAGGGAGAGAGAGAGAGAGAGAGAGAGAGAGAGAGAGGGAGAGGGAGAGGGAGGGAGAGAGAGAGAGAGAGAGAGAGAGAGAGAGGGAGAGAGAGAGAGAGAGGGAGAGGGAGATGGATAGAGAGAGAGAGAGAGAGAGAGAGAGAGAGAGAGAGAGAGAGAGAGAAAGAGAGACGGAGGCAACGAGGATACCACAAAGCTTCCCTTACGTCCAGTGTTCGGCCCAGCGGTGCTGTGTTGTGGAGATGCAGTAGGGTCAGTCAGTGTAGTGTTGACTCTGTAAACACAACTTCCTGGATGGCTCTGTAGTCCAGGAGTGTTCAGGACAGGTAGCGTTAGGTAGTGCTGTCCTGACTGGGCAAACACCTGTCGAAGCCTGGAGACTAGGACTCAGTGACTGACGTCTCCATGAAAGGGTAAGGGTGTGCCACTGTCAGCCAGAACTGCCTACTGCTGGGAAGAGAAGACTGAGGAGTGCTGAGGCAACGTTAGTGTAGTGCTGTCCTGAATGGACAAACACCTGTTGAAGCCTGGAGATTGCAGAAGGACTATACCATTACCATACTGACTGACTGCTCCACTGTAGGCTAATTGGTGTGCAGCAGTCAGTCTACCTGTCAGTCTACCTACTGGACTATAGACTACCACACACTGACTGACTGACTGACTGACTGGCTGGCTGGTTGACTGGCTGACTGACAGGCTGGCTGACTGGCTGGCTGGCTGACTGACAGGCTGGCTGGCTGACAGGCTGGCTGGCTGACTGGCTGACTGGCTGGCTGGTTGACTGGCTGACTGACAGGCTGGCTGACTGGCTGGCTGGCTGGCTGACTGACAGGCTGGCTGGCTGGCTGACTGACAGGCTGGCTGGCTGACAGGCTGGCTGGCTGACAGGCTGACAGGCTGGCTGTCTGGCTGACTGCTCCATGGTATGGAGGGAGTGCCGCTGTAGGACCTTGTCAGCCTACCTACAGCTGTGGGAAGACAAGACTGAGGAGGAGTTGCATAACTTCAGACTTTGGACACAGCAGTTCTCTGGGAGGGTGGACTTGATGGGAAAGGGAGGGAAATGAAGGAGGAGGCGTGAGAATTTCCTGAGGACAGGAGTCAGCACAGGTTATTGTTGCTGGAGTTAACAGTGAGTACAGGATTACAGATTATTGTTGCTGGAGTTTACAGTGAGGACAGGATTACCGGTTATTGTTGCTGGAGTTTACAGTGAGGACAGAATTACAGATATATGTTAGGTTGAGCCATCATATCCCACCAGCCCATGTGGATCAACTGATTGACTGGTTGCAGACAGATAGATGAATCCACCTCAAACGACCCAAGATGGACGCCAGTCTGGATCTGAACCCCAGTTGACATGCTCTAAGTCATGTGTCCCTCTCTCAGCGGTGATGTAAGACAGCCATTATCAAGTCTGTTTGGTCTTCCTAACTGATCGTGATCCATTCTGAGCTTTGGACTAGCTGATTAGCTGAGACTGTTCTAAGGAGAAAGGAGGAACTACTTTGGATGTATTAAATGAGTTGACTCTGGCTATTCTGAGGAGAAACTCCTTTTCCCATGGCCACTAGGGCTTGACTCTGGCTATTCTGAGGAGAAACTCCTTTTCCCATGGCCACTAGGGCTTGACTCTGGCTATTCTGAGGAGAAACTCCTTTTCCCATGGCCACTAGGGCTTGACTCTGGCTATTCAGAGGAGAAACTCCTTTTCCCAGGAGCACTAGGGCTTGACTCTGGCTATTCAGAGGAGAAACTCCTTTTCCCATGGCCACTAGGGCTTGACTCTGGCTATTCTGAGGAGAAACTCCTTTTCCCATGGCCACTAGGGCTTGACTCTGGCTATTCTGAGGAGAAACTCCTTTTCCCATGGCCACTAGGGCTTGACTCTGGCTATTCTGAGGAGAAACTCCTTTTCCCATGGCCACTAGGGCTTGACTTGACTCTGGCTATTCTGAGGAGAAACTCCTTTTCCCATGGCCACTAGGGCTTGACTCTGGCTATTCTGAGGAGAAACTACTTTTCCCATGGCCACTAGGGCTTGACTCTGGCTATTCTGAGGAGAAACTCCTTTTCCCATGGCCACTAGGGCTTGACTCTGGCTATTCTGAGGAGAAACTCCTTTTCCCATGGCCACTAGGGCTTGACTCTGGCTATTTTGAGGAGAAACTCCTTTTCCCATGGCCACTAGGGCTTGACTCTGGCTATTTTGAGGAGAAACTCCTTTTCCCATGGCCACTAGGGCTTGACTCTGGCTATTTTGAGGAGAAACTCCTTTTCCCATGGCCACTAGGGCTTGACTCTGGCTATTTTGAGGAGAAACTCCTTTTCCCAGGAGCACTAGGGCTTGACTCTGGCTATTCTGAGGAGAAACTCCTTTTCCCAGGAGCACTAGGGCTTGACTCTGGCTATTCTGAGGAGAAACTCCTTTTCCCATGGCCACTAGGGCTTGACTCTGGCTATTCTGAGGAGAAACTCCTTTTCCCATGGCCACTAGGGCTTAACTCTGGCTATTTTGAGGAGAAACTCCTTTTCCCATGGCCACTAGGGCTTGACTCTGGCTATTCTGAGGAGAAACTCCTTTTCCCAGGAGCACTAGGGCTTGACTCTGGCTATTCTGAGGAGAAACTCCTTTTCCCATGGCCACTAGGGCTTGACTCTGGCTATTTTGAGGAGAAACTCCTTTTCCCATGGCCACTAGGGCTTGACTCTGGCTATTCTGAGGAGAAACTCCTTTTCCCATGGCCACTAGGGCTTGACTCTGGCTATTCTGAGGAGAAACTCCTTTTCCCATGGCCACTAGGGCTTGACTCTGGCTATTCTGAGGAGAAACTCCTTTTCCCATGGCCACTAGGGCTTGACTCTGGCTATTCTGAGGAGAAACTCCTTTTCCCATGGCCACTAGGGCTTGACTCTGGCTATTCTGAAGAGAAACTCCTTTTCCCATGGCCACTAGGGCTTGACTCTGGCTATTTTGAGGAGAAACTCCTTTTCCCATGGCCACTAGGGCTTGACTCTGGCTATTCTGAGGAGAAACTCCTTTTCCCATGGCCACTAGGGCTTGACTCTGGCTATTCTGAGGAGAAACTCCTTTTCCCATGGCCACTAGGGCTTGACTCTGGCTATTCTGAGGAGAAACTCCTTTTCCCATGGCCACTAGGGCTTGACTCTGGCTATTCTGAGGAGAAACTCCTTTTCCCATGGCCACTAGGGCTTGACTCTGGCTATTCTGAGGAGAAACTCCTTTTCCCATGGCCACTAGGGCTTGACTCTGGCTATTCTGAGGAGAAACTCCTTTTCCCATGGCCACTAGGGCTTGACTCTGGCTATTCTGAGGAGAAACTCCTTTTCCCATGGCCACTAGGGCTTGACTCTGGCTATTCTGAGGAGAAACTCCTTTTCCCATGGCCACTAGGGCTTGACTCTGGCTATTCTGAGGAGAAACTCCTTTTCCCATGGCCACTAGGGCTTGACTCTGGCTATTCTGAGGAGAAACTCCTTTTCCCATGGCCACTAGGGCTTGACTCTGGCTATTCTGAGGAGAAACTCCTTTTCCCATGGCCACTAGGGCTTGACTCTGGCTATTCTGAGGAGAAACTCCTTTTCCCAGGAGCACTAGGGCTTGACTCTGGCTATTCTGAGGAGAAACTCCTTTTCCCATGGCCACTAGGGCTTGACTCTGGCTTTTTTGAGGAGAAACTCCTTTTCCCATGGCCACTAGGGCTTGACTCTGGCTATTCTGAAGAGAAACTACTTTTCCCAGGAGCACTAGGGCTTGACTCTGGCTATTCTGAAGAGAAACTACTTTTCCCAGGAGCACTAGGGCTTGACTCTGGCTATTCTGAAGAGAAACTACTTTTCCCAGGAGCACTAGGGCTTGACTCTGGCTATTCTGAGGAGAAACTACTTTTCCCAGGAGCACTAGGGCTTGACTCTGGCTATTCTGAAGAGAAACTACTTTTCCCAGGAGCACTAGGGCTTGACTCTGGCTGTATGTCACCAAAGGATGGATGAGACCCCAGACATCAGTAGTGACTCAGACAGGTGTGTGACTGTTCTCTACCATCTGTTTATACCTAACAACAGGTACACTACATAACAGTAGTCATGCTTTTAGTTCTGTGTACTTCAGAGGAAGAAAGGCTATATGCTCACTCTCTCTCTCTTTCTCTTTCCCTCACTCCCTCCCTCCCTATTTCTCTCTCTCTCAGTAATTAACTGTGTGTGCTCCCAATGTTGGGTCAAGAGGTCAACTGTGAAGCCCATCCCACAGACAAGGGTCTCATTTACAATGGTGCCCTGAATACAAACATTTTCATAATCAAGAAAATAAATACAATAAAATACAACAAAAATAACAAAAAAACGACAAGGTACAATTATAATACTACAATGTCAACCAATAAACCATTACAGTCAATAGAAACAACCACAATCCTCAGTGAATGAATTTAACACAAGAGTCCTAAACTGCCCTAGCGGAACCAGGGAATCAAGATGCAAGGAATTTCGCAGGTTATTCCTACAATGGGGGGCACTAAAACTAAGGAGTATTTACCTAAATAGGTCGAGAACAGAGAGAACAGAGTTAACCAACCCTGAGAGCTAACCAACCCTGAGAGCTAAGCAACCCTGAGAGTTAACCAACCCTGAGAGCTAACCAACCCTGAGAGCTAACCAACCCTGAGAGCTAACCAACCCTGAGAGCTAACCAACCCTGAGAGCTAACCAACCCTGAGAGTTAATCAACCCTGAGAGCAACAGTTAACCAACCCTGAGAGCTAACCAACCCTGAGAGTTAACCAACCCAGAGAGCTCATTTATATAGCTCTTTTATATAGCAACACAGTTTGGTAAGTTGGAGGCTTGTTTAGTAGAGCTTTTCAAACAGGAAGGTGATTTACGGGACTTCAATGAGGACTAGCCAACCTTTTGATAAAGGATGCAATGAAGTGTATTAAAACTGTCACCTGTGATAAAGTGAAGGGCACTATGGTAGACGGCATCCAAAGGTTTAAGAGTAGTGGTTGCTGCAATCTGGTCAATGGTGTTACCATAGCCATGAACTGGCTGGAAATATGTAGTCCATTTGAAACAAAGTTGACTTTACAATCTGCTTTCTGCTATTTCGGGAGAGGCAAGATCTATTTCCAAAAATAAAAAAGAAGAAGAAGCCCACTTTAAATCTGAACTTTTTAACAAGTTCATCCGTATGTTTTTTAAACATTACATCTTCGTCAATCTAATTGCCCAGATATTTATAGGTGGGAACCTGATCAATGGGAGACCCATCCAGTGAATAAATATACATAATATTAAATCATATAAATCATATTAAGTCCAATGTTTAAACCAACCAGTTCTACTGCAGGGTGTGGATGTAGTCCTACTGTAGGGTGTAGGCCTATCTGTAAGGCAACAAGGTCAGATTGCAGCTCTAACATATTCAACTGTTTGGGCAATGGCATACAGAACAGAATCGTCTGCATACAGATTCATTTAACAAGTTTTAACAGATAGACCAGTATAATTTATATAAATAGTAAAGAGAAACGGGTCCTAATACCGATCCCTGAGGTACACCTTTCGTAATATCTAGGAAACTGGACTTAACATCATCAGAAATCACACATTGTGTCCTGTCTGACAGATCATTCTCAAACGACTTGCAAGAAAGCCTGACCCAGGCCTATTTCAGTCAACAGGGTCGAATAACTTTTGAAAGGCAGCACAATAATTTGTATGATCTAAGCAATTTAACACATCATCTTAAACGAGCGTAGCAGCTGAAATGGTGCTTAGTCTCTTTCCAGATTGTAGGGATAACACCAGAACCAATTTTCAAGTCAAAAATATAGGTCAATGGTTCTGCAATAAGTAAGGGCAGAGAGCTGTAGTAAGAAGGGATCAAGTGAATCAGCTTATTAACATCAATCTTTAGCACTAAGGTACATCATAGACATTAAGTGGGGTGAAATTAAAATAAAGTATGTTTATTTTAGTGCATTATTCTCTACAATCAGTTTTTTGAGATGACTAAAGGACTCCCTCTAGTGGAATGAGATGAATTTTCAGAGACTTTCCTTTCAAACAGATGGCCAGCTGAAGTAAAATGGTTATTAAATGGTTATTCATTTGTCTAGTATGGGACCAGAGGCTGTTAAATCCTTCTGAACCAAGATACAGTTACAAATAGAGCGTCCGCATTGGTTTGAGAAACCAGAGTTAAAAATATTTTTTCTCAAGTAAACTTCTGGCATGTACTTGAATCAGCCCAAGGCCTCAGCTGCTGGATTTGAGATCAGACAAGAGTAGGCCTAATCCATGAGGGACTCAGCATGGATCACTGTGCTGTCTGAACCCAGAATCAAATATTGCCTGCTAGCTTGCTTATCAATTTATGCTAATTGTCTGTCACGAGAGACTACTGTGATGCTAGCTAAGCTAGTGTAACGGATGTGAAACAGCTAGCTAGTTAGCGGTGGTGCGCTCTAAATAGCGTTTCAATCGGTGACGTCACTTGCTCTGAGACCTTGAAGTAGTGGTTCCCTTTGCTCTGCACGGGCCGTGGCTTTTGTGGAGCGATGGGTAACGATGCTTCGTGGGTGACTGTTGTTGATGTGTGCAGAGGGTCCCTGGTTCGCGCCCGGGTATGGGCGAGGGGACGGTCTAAAGTTATACTGTTACACTAGGTCATTCTTCAGTCTGTCCGCAGGGGCTACGTTCCCTCCAGACAGAAACTACCCATTGCACAAAAACGAGTTGAATAAAAAAAAATCCACGTAATTTCCCCCCGAAAATACGTTGAATCAACGTGGAAAACTGATTGGATTTGAAAAAAGTGATCAATTTTTTAAAAATTCACCAAATGTTTTACCTAAATCCAATGACGTGAACCAAATGTAAACCAAAACTAGACGCTGAAATGAAGTCTGTGCCCAGTGGGTAGAGAGCAGAGAGAGCTAACTGCTGACTCCCTCCAGTCCAATGTGACACTCAGGAATGCCTGTAAATATTTAACAATGAGAGCAAAGAGAGCTAACTGCTAACTCCCTCCAGTCCAATGTGACACTCAGAAATGCTGTAAATATTTATCAATGCCTTGTAAGACTGCTGCTGAGGTGCCAAATGTCTCCGCCTATCACCGCTCATTATTTCTCCTTATGCTTACACAAAGGATACCACAAAACACACAGTGAGTGCCATCTAACCATGGTGGGTAGCTTAGCGGTTAGAGAGGCGAGCCAGCAATCGGAGGGTTGCCGGTTTGAATCCCAGGTCCGGTAGGAAGTGAGCTGGCAACCAAAGGGTTCAAATCCTAGATGCCATTTGCCTGCCGTTGTGCCCTTGAGCAATGCATTTAACCCCCCCCCCCCCCACAACAACAGCTCCCTGGGTGCCCAGTGTGGCAGCACCCCACACCTCTCCAAAAACTGTAGACATTAGAGGAGGCTGGTGGAAGGAGGACAGGCTCATTGTAATGGCTGGAATAGAATTAACAGTCCAACATGGTTTCCATATGTTTGTTGTGGAGCAGGTGTAGGGAAATGATCATCTAGTTGATACACACCCTACAGTAGGACTACAGTATCAGTATTGACACTATGGTTTCCATATGTTTGTTGTGGAGCAGGTGTAGGGAAATGATCATCTAGTTGATACACACCCTACAGTAGGACTACAGTACCACCCTACAGTAGGGCTACAGTACCACCCTACAGTAGGACTACAGTACCAGTATTGACACTATGCACGGATTGGATGACTTTGGGAATTTCAGTAAGCAACAATTTGATGCCTTCAACAGCATTAGCCTAACTTTATTCCAATATGTGTGTCATTCAGTGCTATTTATTCCCACAGTAGTTCATTATGGATCCATCCAGTAGTGGTTAGAAAACAGTGCATTTTTTATTTTACTAGGCAAGTCAGTTAAGAACAAATTCTTATTTTCAATGACGGCCTAGGAACAGTGGGTTAACTGCCTGGGGCAGAACGACAGATTTGTACCTTGCCAGCTCGGGGGTTTGAACTTGCAACCTTCCAGTTACTAGTCCAACGCTCTAACCACTAGGCTACCCTGCCGCCCCGTGTGGTGGGCTATGTGAAGTGATGGGTGATGCCTTGCAAAGTTTACAGCTGCCAGGAGGATAGTAGTAACAGGCGTTGCCTAGAAACATCAAGAGCTGTAAGAGCATAGTGCATACCAAGACCACCTCAGCATTACGGTTCATTTTCGTTAATAAGCCGTAGGCAGAACTTTACCGCAATGATGACTAGGTCGTTAGGCAGAAATAAAAAGTTCTGGCTTTGCTACTGGCTACACCTTTCAGATATATAGAAAAGGCGGCCATTTTTTCACGTCGTGGTAAAGTCGTCAGCATGGTAAAGTTGATGGAAAACGTGTCAGTATGAAAGGGATATATACAGGGGGCGCTTACTTTCACTGGGGACGGGGGACATATCCCCCCCCCCACATTCTGAAATTGCATTTTTGTCCACCCCCAGTTTTATCATTGGGAATGTGATACAAAACAAGACAACGGTGTGCTTTAGGACCATGCGGACGCCTCCGAGCGGTCGGGTTGGCTGTTTGGAGTGCTTATCCTACTGGATACAACATATAGTGTATATATAAAAAATATATATATATTGCCCCCCCATTTCTAAAACCGAAGTTGCGTCCCTGGATAAATATGTGTGTAACCCGTGGGTAAATAATGTTTGTAAACTTTAATACAAAAAGCATTCTTCATTATACTAAAAGCATTAATGTAGCATGATATTATCAGTGTTAGTTCTGTTAACTGCTGTGTGATGGCAGTGCAAGGTAGGATGCGTAGAGGGTACTGTAGTCCTACTGCAGGGTGTGGATGTAGTCCTACTGCAGGGTGTGGATGTAGTCCTACTGCAAGGCAGGATGCATAGAGGGTACTGTAGTCCTACTGCAGGGTGGTACTGTAGTCCTACTGCAGGGTGGTACTGTAGTCCTACTGCAGGGTGGTACTGTAGTCCTACTGCAGGGTGGTACTGTAGTCCTACTGCAGGGTGTGGATGTAGTCCTACTGCAGGGTGGTACTGTAGTCCTACTGCAGGGTGGTACTGTAGTCCTACTGCAGGGTGTGGATGTAGTCCTACTGCAGGGTGTGTATGTAGTCCTACTGTAGGGTGGTACTGTAGTCCTACTGTAGGGTGGTACTGTAGTCCTACTGCAGGGTGGTACTGTAGTCCTACTGCAGGGTGGTACTGTAGTCCTACTGTAGGGTGGTACTGTAGTCCTACTGCAGGGTGTAGATGTAGTCCTACTGCAGGGTGTGGATGTAGTCCTACTGCAGGGTGGTACTGTAGTCCTACTGCGGGGTGTGGATGTAGTCCTACTGTAGGGTGGTACTGTAGTCCTACTGCAGGGTGGTACTGTAGTCCTACTGCAGGGTGTGGATATAGTCCTACTGCAGGGTGTAGATGTAGTCCTACTGCAGGGTGGTACTGTAGTCCTACTGCAGGGTGTGGATGTAGTCCTACTGCAGGGTGTGGATGTAGTCCTACTGCAGGGTGGTACTGTAGTTCTACTGTAGGGTGGTACTGTAGTCCTACTGCAGGGTGTAGATGTAGTCCTACTGCAGGGTGGTACTGTAGTCCTACTGCAGGGTGGTACTGTAGTCCTACTGTAGGGTGGTACTGTAGTCCTACTGTAGGGTGGTACTGTAGTCTTACTGCAGGGTGGTACTGTAGTCCTACTGTAGGGTGGTACTGTAGTCTTACTGCAGGGTGGTACTGTAGTCCTACTGCAGGGTGTGGATGTAGTTCTACTGCAGGGTGTGGATGTAGTCCTACTGTAGGGTGTAGGCCTACTTTAGATGTCCCAACACCCACCAGTGAGAGGGGTGACCTAGTGTGTGTGTGTTTGTGTCCTGGCTCTGTCGCTATGGATACAACCCAGGTCGCCCTATCCTGTCGTCAGGGCGGGTTGGCATGCGAGGAATTTGAAGGGAAGGCTTGAAGAGAAGGTTGGAGGGGTGAGTGGCGCATCTCTCCCCCTGCAGAGCAGACATCCCCCACCCCACCCATTCACTCCTGCTGTCTGGTTTTAATTAGACTCGTTAAATATGTAAATGTATGTAAATGTGACAAAGCGTGGCGGAGAGACAGTCACATGAAGATTTAACAAGTTCTTCTTCGGTGATGAGACTTTAACACAGTCTTTTCTTTTCAAACATCAAAATACCCTAAATATGATACAACAGGACAATCCAGAAAAATGTTTCATTTTCCCGACGTAATGTCTATAAGCTGTTAGCTGGCCCAGTTTATGTAGCAGCCATCGTTCTGAGGAGAGGTGTGAACAGTGTGAATAGTAGTTATGAGGGGTTAATTAACACTAAAACCGCTAAAGCAGTCATTTGGACTGCTCATGAAGTAAAACATTTTATTAAATTTTTTAAAGTCATGCCCCTCTTTGTCCTAAATAAGTCTATATAACAATCTGTTATTGTTCGAATCTTAATATCACAAACAGAACTGGAGTTACAACCTGTTTTAGAAGGGCATGTCATTTTTTGAATGGTTTCCCCCCGTTGCCCCTCCTTCTCCTCACAGTAGGGCCTGCTCCCCTCCTTCTCCTGACAGTAGGGCCTGCTCCCCTCCTTCTCCTGACAGTAGGGCCTGCTCCCCTCCTTCTCCTGACAGTAGGGCCTGCTCCCCTCCATCTCCTGACAGTAGGGCCTGCTCCCCTCCTTCTCCTCACAGTAGGGTCTGCTCCCCTCCTTCTCCTGACAGTAGGGCCTGCTCCCCTCCTTCTCCCTACAGTAGGGCCTGCTCCCCTCCTTCTCCCTACAGTAGGGCCTGCTCCCCTCCTTCTCCTGACAGTAGGGCCTGCTCCCCTCCTTCTCCTGACTGTAGGGCCTGCTCCCCTCCTTCTCCTGACAGTAGGGCCAGCTCCCCTCCTTCTCCTGACTGTAGGACCTGCTCCCCTCCTTCTCCTGACAGTAGGGCCTGCTCCCCTCCTTCTCCTAACAGTAGGGCCTGCCCCTCCCCTCCTTCTCCTGACAGTAGGGTCTGCTCCCCTCCTTCTCCTGACAGTAGGGCCTGCTCCCCTCCTTCTCCTGACAGTAGAGTATACTCCCCTCCTTCTCCTGACAGTAGGGCCTGCTCCCCTCCTTCTCCTGACAGAGGGCCTGCTCCCCTCCTTCTCCTGACAGTAGGGCCTGCTCCCCTCCTTCTCCTGACAGTAGAGCCTGCTCCCCTCCTTCTCCTGACAATAGGGCCTGCTCCCCTCCATCTCCTAACAGTAGGGCCTGCTCCCCTCCTTCTCCTAACAGTAGGGCCTGCTCCCCTCCTTCTCCTGACAGTAGGGCCTGCCCCTCTCCTTCTCCTGACAGTAAGGGGCCTGCTCCCCTCCTTCTCCTGACAGTAGGGCCTGCTCCCCTCCTTCTCCTGACAGTAAGGCCTGCTCCCCTCCTTCTCCTGACAGTAGGGCCTGCTCCCCTCCTACTCCTGACAGTAGGGCCTGCTCCCCTCCTACTCCTGACAGTAGGGCCTGCCCCTCTCCTTCTCCTAAGAGTAGGGCCTGCTCCCCTCCTTCTCCTGACAGTAAGGCCTGCTCCCCTCCTACTACTGACAGTAGGGCCTGCTCCCCTCCTACTCCTGACAGTTGAAGGTGTCAATCCCAGTTGATAACCACCCTGATAATTGCCTCAAAACCGAACCTAAACTATACCAAATCTAATGTAATTTCAAACAGATGAAATAAATGAAGTAAAGTATGATGGGGGAGAATGGGTGAGTTGATGAGTGAGGGGGAAGTGAACTATGCATCATTGTTTAATCACCAATAGTGAATAAAGAACAAGGGCAGGCAGTTCTGTTGTATTGATCTATTGTAATTATAATCTTAAAATGGTATGTACCCTATATCAGTCCAGCAAATCAAAACAGTCTCATCAGTCTCCTCTGGTCTACTTGGAGAAGGCTACACAGTGAACGTGTGCATCATGTAGAATGGCAAGAAGAGCAAGACGAATGGATGCACATGCTGCGTTAGCACTGCTACAAAATCTGAATGAAAACGACTCCGATGGAAGAAATGGATCATGACATTTCTGATGATTAATCTTCTGGTTCTGAGCCTCATCCTCTGAGCCTTATCCTGAACCTCCACCTCTGATGATTAATCTTCTGGTTCTGAGCCTCATCCTGAACCTCCACCTCTGGTTCTGAGCCTCTTCCTGAACCTCCTCTTCTGGTTCTGTGCCTCATCCTGAACCTCCACCTCTGATGATTAATCTTCTGGTTCTGAGCCTCATCCTGAACTTCCACCTCTGGTTCTGAGCCTCTTCATGAACCTCCTCTTCTGGTTCCGAGCCTCATCCTGAACCTCCCCTTCTGGTTCTGAGCCTCATCCTGAACCTCCACCTCTGGTGATTAATCTTCTGGTTCTGAGCCTCATCCTGAATTTATACCTCAGAGCCCGCCCCCCCCCAAAAAACAGAATGGTGCACACTGAGCAGTTATCCTCGCCACTACCAAATGAAAAGTTGAGACGGGAGAGAGGAAGGGATGGCCAACGTTTAGATAGAACAAGCCCGTGACAATGCTACGGGCCGATTATCAGCACAAAATGTCATCACTGAGAGAGCAGGCTCTACAGTACGTCTCAAGCAAAAAACAACATCAGCAACGCACTCACTAGCTCTCGTTGTTTATGTGGCATGGACATCCTCCAACTGATGCCATTGCGTGAAGACGCACACACCATGTAAGCACAAGCTGATAGTAATTGACAATGTGTGACTGCTGTCATATTGTATATGTATATATTGTATATTGTACACTTGTATTCATTATCATGCCATTGTTGTTTTTGTGCTGAGTTTCAGTATTTGTCAAGGCCGCTTGGCGCTTATAATGATGTTTAGGCTACTAATGTTTTCGTAATTTGACCGCCCCGCGTCTTGCTGATCGTGCGTCTTGGTAGTTGGGTATTTTTTTATTTTGTTGTTATAAAAAGAAACTGTGTTCCAACATATATTATTATATTTTTTTTTGACCTTTATTTTACGAGGCAAGTCAGTTAAGAACAAAATTCTTATTTTCAATGACGGCCTAGGAACAGTGGGTTAACTGCCTGTTCAGGGCCAGAACGACAGATTTATACCTTGTCAGCTCAGGGATTCGATCTTGCAACCTTTCGATACCTAGTCCAACGCTCTAACCACTAGGCTACCCTGCCGCTTTCTGTTTCATAGTTGTAACAAAGGCACTCAACAAAAACACCTGAATTGTCACACAGGCCTGGTCGGTTAGCTAGCTAATGTCTGTCACACAGGCCTGGTCGGTTAGCTAGCTACTGTCTGTCATACAGGCCTGGTCGGTTAGCTAGCTAATGTCTGTCACACAGGCCTGGTCGGTTAGCTAGCTACTGTCTGTCATACAGGCCTGGTCGGCTAGCTACTGTCTGTCATACAGGCCTGGTCGGTTAGCTAGCTACTGCCTGTCATACCGGCCTGGTCGGTTAGCTAGCTAATGTCTGTCATACAGGCCTGGTCGGTTAGCTAGCTACTGTCTGTCACACAGGCCTGGTCGGTTAGCTAGCTACTGCCTGTCATACAGGCCTGGTCGGTTAGCTAGCTACTGTCTGTCATACAGGCCTGGTCAGTTAGCTAGCTACTGTCTGTCATACAGGCCTGGTCGGTTAGCTAGCTACTGTCTGTCACACAGGCCTGGTCGGTTAGCTAGCTACTGTCTGTCTGCAGCATTCTCTTGGTTGATAATGACTTACTGTCCGTCTGCAGCATTCTCTTGGTTGATAATGACTTACTGTCCATCTGCAGCATTCTCTTGGTTGATAATGACTTACTGTCCATCTGCAGCATTCTCTTGGTTGATAATGACTTACTGTCTGTCTGCTGGCTCTATAAGAGAGCGACATCACACCCTCCACAGCCTTTCCGTCTCACTCAGAGGTTTTCAGCTGGGCTTGCTTTCTATTGTTTGTCTGTTTTCGGATGCAGACGATGAGAGAGAGAACGAGAGAGCGGTTGTTTATAGATGGATGCAAAGCAGCACAGTTTTAACACAGCGACAATGGGGTGGGTTTTAAATTACTGCCCTATCCAGGTCAGCTTCATGCATATTCATATTTGTTAATAGGTACAGTTTAGACATAAGATCATTATACTGTATTTTATGATACTGTATTGTATGATACTGTATTATATGATACTTTATTATATTATACTGTATTTCCAGATTGGCTTCACAAAAATGACCTCAATGAGCAAGTGGGGGATATAAGATTATACACAGTGTTTGTTGTTAGTTCTCTTTTTTCTAATGGAGATAATAAGAGAGTAGTCAGTAGATATCAGCAACACAGTTATGACTATAGCACCAATATGACATAGTAGACAATAACTACAACCTAGAACTATAGCACTACTATGACATAGTACACAATAACTCCAACCTAGAACTATAGCACCACTATGACATAGTACACAATAACTACAACCTAGAACTATAGCACCACTATGACATAGTACACAATAACTACAACCTAGAACTATAGCACCACTATGACATAGTACACAATAACTACAACCTAGAACTATAGCATCACTATGACATAGTAGACAATGACTACAACCTAGAACTATAGCACCACTATGACATAGTACACAATAACTACAACCTAGAACTATAGCACCACTATGACATAGTACACAATAACTACAACCTAGAACTATAGCATCACTATGACATAGTACACAATAACTACAACCTAGAATTATAGCATCGCTATGACATAGTACACAATAACTACAACCTAGAACTATAGCATCACTATGACATAGTAGACAATGACTACAACCTAGAACTATAGCACCACTATGACATAGTACACAATAACTACAACCTAGAACTATAGCACCACTATGACATAGTACACAATAACTACAACCTAGAACTATAGCATCACTATGACATAGTACACAATAACTACAACCTAGAATTATAGCATCACTATGACATAGTACACAATAACTACAACCTAGAACTATAGCATCACTATGACATAGTACACAATAACTACAACCTAGAATTATAGCATCACTATGACATAGTACACAATAACCTAGTCTGATTTCCCTTTCTATCCAACTGTATGAATAGACTCCATAAGTGAAACTAATATAGTAAACGGCTCATCTGTCCAGTCAAAATGTAAGAAATCTTACTAGCTATTGACTATTGGGCCAATATTCTGATTAACATAAAAATGTTTCCTCATAAACAATGATGTGTATATGAACCAATCAGAGAAGTGTTAACCTCATAAACAAAAACGCATCTCATTAGCCTAGTTAACTACTGTACTGCTCTGGAGAGAGGAGAGACTAGAGGCATTGTCTGCATCCCAAATGGCTCTCGTATGACTCTGTTCAGAAGTAGTGCATTATAGTGCACATGCGGCATATGTAGGCAACAACTGCAACATTTTTTTTTTCATGACAATACATTTACTGATAGATTAGTACATGACTACTGACACTGGGTACTATATTGAGTGTTAGCGATCTATCTAATGTGTTTAGAATTTTCACTTCCTCGTGGTGAATTAGCCTATGATGTTAGTGCACATAAAGATCTAGGCAAATTCATCTCTATTGAACAACAATTCATGAAAATCACTGGATTAGATTGGACATCATAATATCTTGAATCATGTGTTCCTGTTAGAAGATTCAACAAACAATGAAACAACAAACATTTATTGATTAGCCTTCCTTCTCAGTGTTCTATTACATCATCTAAAGCTCTGTGAATGACTAAGGTGATTACAACACATTTATTTTCTGTGAAATTGCGAGAGAAAAAAATTGGTGCGACCAAACCAGTTGGTGGCACAACCAACTGAAAAAGTTAGTCTGGAGTCCTGGCTTCAGCCTAGACGCCTGACTGGCAAAGCTACTCCTTTTCGTGTTTATTGGTCAGTGACAATGAAGAGTGACAGGAAAGTAGGAAGGAGAGAGTGTGTTAGAATGGTAGAATGACTCGGATTTAAACACACTCCAACAGAGGAGTTTACATATCCTCAAAAGGTTCTACAGTTGCACCATCGAGAGCATCCTGACTGGTTACATCACTGCCTGGTATGGCAACTGCTCTGCCTCCGACCGCGAGGCACTACAGAGTGTAGTGCGAACTGCCCAGTACATCACTGGGGTCAAGCTTCCTGCCATCCAGGACCCCTATACCAGGCGGTGTCAGTCAGAGGAAGGCCCTGAAAATTGTCAAAGACTCCAGCCACCCTAGTCATAGACTGTTCTCTCTGCTACCACACGGCAAGCGGTACCGGAGCACCAAGTCTAGGTCCAAGAGCCTTCTAAACAGCTTCTACCCCCAAGCCATAAGACTCCTGAACATCTATGGCTACCCAGACTAGTGATTTGACATATGTTCTGAGGGCAGCGGCTGTAACCATCCACTACACCACCTCAGGCCACACGCTACTGTTGAATAGCACCGGCTGTAACCATCCACTACACCACCTCAGACCACACGCTACTGTTGAATAGCACCGGCTGTAACCATCCACTACACCACCCCAGGCCACACGCTACTATTGAATAGCACCGGCTGTAACCATCCACTACACAGTTAGTAAGGATTTAGCTAGTTAGTAAGGATTTAGCTAGTCAGTAAGGATTTAGCTAGTTAGTAAGGATTTAGCTAGTTAGCAAGGATTTAGCTAGTTAGTAAGGATTTAGCTAGTTAGTAAGGACTTAGCTAGTTAGAAAGGATTTAGCTAGTCAGTAAGGATTTAGCTAGTTAGTAAGGATTTAGCTAGTTAGCAAGGATTTAGCTAGTTAGTAAGGATTTAGCTAGTTAGTAAGGACTTAGCTAGTTAGTAAGGATTTAGCTAGTTAGTAAGGACTTAGCTAGTTAGCAAGGATTTAGCTAGTTAGTAAGGACCTAGCTAGTTAGTAAGGACTTAGCTAGTTAGTAAGGACTTAGCTAGTTGGTAAGGATTTAGCTAGTTAGTAAGGATGTAGCTAGTTAGTAAGGATTTAGCTAGTTAGTAAGGACTTAGCTAGTTAGCAAGGATTTAGCTAGTTAGTAAGGTCTTAGCTAGTTAGTAAGGACTTAGCTAGTTAGTAAGGATTTAGCTAGTTAGTAAGGATTTAGCTAGTTCGTAAGGATTTAGCTAGTTAGTAAGGACTTAGCTAGTTAGTAAGGATTTAGCTAGTTAGTAAGGACTTAGCTAGTTAGCAAGGATTTAGCTAGTTAGTAAGGACTTAGCTAGTTAGTAAGGATTTAGCTAGTGTGTAAGGACTTAGCTAGTTAGTAAGGATTTAGCTAGTTCGTAAGGATTTAGCTAGTTAGTAAGGACTTAGCTAGTTAGTAAGGATTTAGCTAGTTAGTAAGGACTTAGCTAGTTAGTAAGGATTTAGCTAGTTAGTAAGGACTTAGCTAGTTAGTAAGGACTTAGCTAGTTAGTAAGGACTTAGCTAGTGTGTAAGGACTTAGCTAGTTAGTAAGGATTTAGCTAGTTAGTAAGGACTTAGCTAGTTAGTAAGGAC